>NW_028296244.1:0-52000 GCF_964197995.2 Scardinius erythrophthalmus
CAATACATCCACACAAAGCAAACTTGAACTAATATAAACTTCTTCTTACGATTAATTTTCACACTTTTTATCATGTAGTGACCGGTGACAGGGCTGGACTGGGACAGAAAATCGGCCCTGGCATTTTGGCCCAGACTGTCCCACTACATATGACCATAAACACCACCCATCTTTGCACGCCCTTAAATATGTTTTTGTTCAACTCCTTTTCATTAAAACCACTAATGCCATGTAATGAGTGAGTAGGAACGAGTTAACAGATTAAATAAGTACAAAATTGTAATTTATTAATACAATTGAACTATACTCCACAGTGATGCATCCAAAAAACAAGCTATAAGCTGCATTGGCATAGCAATACCAATGTTTCCCACAGGATCTTGGTAAAACTGTGGTGGGCGGACCTCTGTCCCTCTAGGGGGGTTTGGGGGCATGCCCCCCCTAAGAAAAATGTGTGCATTTTAATGTTAAATTCATTAATCTGGTGCAGTTTGAGAGTTCAAAATTAAAAGGCTCCAACCCATATTAAGTGTGCAAATTAAACAAAGAAAAAATCATACCTCTTTTAGTAACAGTGTCTGTCTATATTACACTACTACATAATAATAGTTATAATATTAAACCAATGACAGTAATAGCCATATATTGCAAAACAAATGCACTGAAAAATAAAGAAAACTTTCATAATTAGTTTTGTACTCATTTCTAAACTTGAAAGAGATAAGCACATGATCTTTTATTTTGACGGAAACTGCATCAAGCTTTTATTTTGGCGGAAAACATGGATAAAAACGCGTCTTTTTTACATTCCTGTACATTCCTTGCGTTTCTTCTCCATCTCTCAGACTATTTTGACAGATACACACTTGACACTGCACGCTCACTCAAAGCCCAAAGGGGGAGGTGTGATTGGGCCAGCCCAGTGTCAAGAAATCAATCAAGAAAACAAGCAATGGGCCGCTGATCTACGGGTTTCATAAGCCGGTCTGTCAGTGGGAAAAAAAACTAACGCTTACTTTTTTTTGACCAATTCATTACACCGGCACTAACCCAGCACCATCAATTTAAACAAAAAAAAACGAATGGGCCGCCGATGTACAAGTTTTATGGGCCGTTAAAAGAAAAAAAAAAGTATGAGATTTATCGGCCCAAAAAGCACGTCGGCCCACCGGGCATTTGCCCGGTATGCCAGATTACCAGTCCAGCCCTGACCGGTGATGTTGTAAACACCTAAAGAGTAAGCATACATGTAAGTGACTACATGTGGTATGATAGAACTTCAAGACCCTAGGCATAGTTGTCTATAGTAACATGAAAGCAAATAAGAAAAACCTGTCAAAGTCTAGAACTCTTGATTAGTTTGATTCCATAATAACCCAATGGAAAAACTGCTAAGCAAGTGCATATTGATTATCTGGAAGGCAGGCTACACGAATAAACAAGTTATGCAAAGCCACGAAATGGATCGCTGGGCCCTACCACCTTGGTGAAAACTTGCTGGGACCCGAGGGGTATATATGTCTCTTGCAAAAGCTTCAGCAGATACCACTGGGGAACAGGCTTTGACCCCATAGGTGATATCTTTTCCCTTCAGATTTAGTCACAGAACATGACTGGAACAGAACAATACATACACAGAGAGCAAACTTGAACTAATATAAACTTCTTCTTACGATTAATTTTCTCACTTTTATCATATAATGAACAATGGTGTTGTAAATACCTAAAGAATTACATATGCCAAGTAAGAATACATGTACGTGACTACATGTGGTGTGATAGAACTTCAAGACCCTAGGCATAGTTGTCTATAGTAACATGAAAGCAAATAAGAAGAACCTGTCAAAGTCTAGAACTCTTGATTAGTTTGATTCCATAATAACCCAATGGAAAAACTGCTAAGCAAGTGCATATTGATTATCTGGAAGGCAGTCTACACGAATAAACAAGGTATGCAAAGGGGTGAAATGGATCGCTGGGTCCTACCACCTTGGTGAAAACTTGCTGGGAGCCGAGGGTTATATAGGCCTCTTGCAAAAGCTTCAGCAGATACCATTGGGGAAAAGGCTTTGACCCCATAGGTGATATATTTTCCCTTCAGATTTAGTCAGAGAACATGACTGGAACAGAACAATACATCCACACAGAGCAAACTTGAACTAATATAAACTTCTTCTTACGATTAATTTTCACACTTTTATCTTGTAGTGACCGGTGATGTTGTAAACACCTAAAGAGTAAGCATACATGTAAGTGACTACATTTGGTGTGATAGAACTTCAAGACCCTAGGCATAGTTGTCTATAGTAACATGAAAGCAAATAAGAAGAACCTGTCAAAGTCTAGAACTCTTGATTAGTTTGATTCCATAATAACCCAATGGAAAAACTGCTAAGCAAGTGCATATTGATTATCTGGAAGGCAGGCTTCACGAATAAACAAGGTATGCAAAGGGGCAAAATGGATCGCTGGGTCCTACCACCTTGGTGAAAACTTGCTGGGACCCGAGGGGTATATATGCCTCTTGCAAAAGCTTCAGCAGATACCATTGGGGAAATGGCTTTGACCCCATAGGTGATATCTTTTCCCTTCAGATTTAGTCACAGAACATCACTGGAACAGAACAATACATCCACACAGAGCAAACTTGAACTAATATAAACTTCTTCTTACGATTAATTTTCACACTTTTAGCATATAGTGACCAGTGGCGTTGTAAATACCTAAAGAGTTACATATGCCAAGTAAGCATACATGTAAGTGACTACATGTGGTGTGATAGAACTTCAAGACCCTAGGCATAGTTGTCTATAGTAACATGAAAGCAAATAAGAAGAACCTGTCAAAGTCTAGAATTCTTGATTAGTTTGATTCCATAATAACCCAATGGAAGAAATGCTAAGCAAGTGCATATTGATTATCTGGACGGCTGGCTACACGAATAAACAAGGTAAGCAAAGGGGCGAAATGGATCGCTGGGCCTTACCACCTTGGTGAAAACTTGCTGTGACCCGAGGGTTATATATGCCTCTTGCAACAGCTTCAGCAGATACCATTGGGGAACAGGCTTTGACCCCATAGTTGATATCTTTTCCCTTCAGATTTAGTCAGAGAACATCACTGGAACAGAACAATACATCCACACAGAGCAAACTTGAACTAATATAAACTTCTTCTTACGATTAATTTTCACACTTTTAGCATATAGTGACCAGTGGCGTTGTAAATACCTAAAGAGTTACATATGCCAAGTAAGCATACATGTAAGTGACTACATGTGGTGTGATAGAACTTCAAGACCCTAGGCATAGTTGTCTATAGTAACATGAAAGCAAATAAGAAGAACCTGTCAAAGTCTAGAATTCTTGATTAGTTTGATTCCATAATAACCCAAATGGAAGAAATGCTAAGCAAGTGCATATTGATTATCTGGACGGCTGGCTACACGAATAAACAAGGTAAGCAAAGGGGCGAAATGGATCGCTGGGCCTTACCACCTTGGTGAAAACTTGCTGTGACCCGAGGGTTATATATGCCTCTTGCAACAACTTCAGCAGATACCATTGGGGAACAGGCTTTGACCCCATAGTTGATATCTTTCCCTTCAGATTTAGTCAGAGAACATGACTGGAACAGAACAATACATACACAGAGAGCAAACTTGAACTAATATAAACTTCTTCTAACGATTAATTTTCTTACTTTTATCATATAGTGAACAATGGTGTTGTAAATACCTAAAGAATTACATATGCCAAGTAAGCATACATGTAAGTGACTACATGTGGTGTGATAGAACTTCAAGACCCTAGGCAAAGTTGTCTATAGTAACATGAAAGCAAATAAGAAGAACCTGTCAAAGTCTAGAACTCTTGATTAGTTTGATTCCATAATAACCCAATGGAAAAACTGCTAAGCAAGTGCATATTGATTATCTGGAAGGCAGGCTACACGAATAAACAAGTTATGCAAAGGGGCAAAATGGATCGCTGGGTCCTATCACCTTGGTGAAAACTTGCTGGGAGCCGAGGGTTATATAGGCCTCTTGCAAAAGCTTCAGCAGATACCATTGGGGAACAGGCTTTGACCCCATAGGTGATATATTTTCCCTTCAGATTTAGTCAGAGAACATGACTGGAACAGAACAATACATCCACACAGAGCAAACTTGAACTAATATAAACTTCTTCTTACGATTAATTTTCACACTTTTATCTTGTAGTGACCGGTGATGTTGTAAACACCTAAAGAGTAAGCATACATGTAAGTGACTACATGTGGTGTGATAGAACTTCAAGACCCTAGGCATAGTTGTCTATAGTAACATGAAAGCAAATAAGAAGAACCTGTCAAAGTCTAGAACTCTTGATTAGTTTGATTCCATAATAACCCAATGGAAAAACTGCTAAGCAAGTGCATATTGATTATCTGGAAGGCAGGCTTCACGAATAAACAAGGTATGCAAAGGGGCAAAATGGATCGCTGGGTCCTACCACCTTGGTGAAAACTTGCTGGGACCCGAGGGGTATATATGCCTCTTGCAAAAGCTTCAGCAGATACCATTGGGGAAATGGCTTTGACCCCATAGGTGATATCTTTTCCCTTCAGATTTAGTCACAGAACATCACTGGAACAGAACAATACATCCACACAGAGCAAACTTGAACTAATATAAACTTCTTCCTACGATTAATTTTCACACTTTTAGCATATAGTGACCAGTGGTGTTGTAAATACCTAAAGAGTTACATATGCCAAGTAAGCATACATGTAAGTGACTACATGTGGTGTGATAGAACTTCAAGACCCTAGGCATAGTTGTCTATAGTAACATGAAAGCAAATAAGAAGAACCTGTCAAAGTCTAGAATTCTTGATTAGCTTGATTCCATAATAACCCAATGGAAGAAATGCTAAGCAAGTGCATATTGATTATCTGGAGGGCTGGCTACACGAATAAACAAGGTAAGCAAAGGGGCGAAATGGATCGCTGGGCCTTACCACCTTGGTGAAAACTTGCTGGGACCCGAGGGTTATATATGCCTCTTGCAAAAGCTTCAGCAGATACCATTGGGGAACAGGCATTGACCCCATAGGTGATATATTTTAACTTCAGATTTAGTCAGAGAACATGACTGGAACAGAACAATACATCCACACAAAGCAAACTTGAACTAATATAAACTTCTTCTTACGATTAATTTTCACACTTTTATCATGTAGTGACCGGTGACAGGGCTGGACTGGGACAGAAAATCGGCCCTGGCATTTTGGCCCAGACTGTCCCACTACATATGACCATAAACACCACCCATCTTTGCACGCCCTTAAATATGTTTTTGTTCAACTCCTTTTCATTAAAACCACTAATGCCATGTAATGAGTGAGTAGGAACGAGTTAACAGATTAAATAAGTACAAAATTGTAATTTATTAATACAATTGAACTATACTCCACAGTGATGCATCCAAAAAACAAGCTATAAGCTGCATTGGCATAGCAATACCAATGTTTCCCACAGGATCTTGGTAAAACTGTGGTGGGCGGACCTCTGTCCCTCTAGGGGGGTTTGGGGGCATGCCCCCCCTAAGAAAAATTTGTGCATTTTAATGTTAAATTCATTAATCTGGTGCAGTTTGAGAGTTCAAAATTAAAAGGCTCCAACCCATATTAAGTGTGCAAATTAAACAAAGAAAAAATCATACCTCTTTTAGTAACAGTGTCTGTCTATATTACACTACTACATAATAATAGTTATAATATTAAACCAATGACAGTAATAGCCATATATTGCAAAACAAATGCACTGAAAAATAAAGAAAACTTTCATAATTAGTTTTGTACTCATTTCTAAAATTGAAAGAGATAAGCACATGATCTTTTATTTTGACGGAAACTGCATCAAGCTTTTATTTTGGCGGAAAACATGGATAAAAACGCGTCTTTTTTACATTCCTGTACATTCCTTGCGTTTCTTCTCCATCTCTCAGACTATTTTGACAGATACACACTTGACACTGCACGCTCACTCAAAGCCCAAAGGGGGAGGTGTGATTGGGCCAGCCCAGTGTCAAGAAATCAATCAAGAAAACAACCAATGGGCCGCTGATCTACGGGTTTCATAAGCCGGTCTGTCAGTGGGAAAAAAAACTAACGCTTACTTTTTTTTGACCAATGCATTACACCGGCACTAACCCAGCACCATCAATTTAAACAAAACAAAACGAATGGGCCGCCGATGTACAAGTTTTATGGGCCGTTAAAAGAAAAAAAAAAGTATGAGATTTATCGGCCCAAAAAGCACGTCGGCCCACCGGGCATTTGCCCGGTATGCCAGATTACCAGTCCAGCCCTGACCGGTGATGTTGTAAACACCTAAAGAGTAAGCATACATGTAAGTGACTACATGTGGTGTGATAGAACTTCAAGACCCTAGGCATAGTTGTCTATAGTAACATGAAAGCAAATAAGAAAAACCTGTCAAAGTCTAGAACTCTTGATTAGTTTGATTCCATAATTTATTTATTTATTTATTTATATTTTTAAAACAGGAAAAGATTAAGGACAATCGGGCCTGGCTCAGTATAAAACTGATTTTCAGCAGGTTCCTGCTCTGCAGAACATATAAACCACAGACACAACAAAGTTCACACACTAAACAGCTAGAGACAACAACAGACACACAAACCAAGATATTGGACAACAAGAGGGGCTATAGAGCCGTCTCAATGGTCACAGCTATACCTGTCCATTAAATGGCGAGCAAATGTTATTTTAAATAGTCTTCTTGATGTGATAGTTCTGATGTGCTGTGGGATCTCATTCCAGGTTTTAGTGAGCACATGAAAAAAAGATCTCTGACCATAACAGTTTCTAAAAGCCGGTAAAGGCAAGAGTCCATTTGTAAAAGATCTCGTAGTGCGCTCAGACCTTGAGCTAAGTTTCGGAACCAATTCGTTTAGAGCAGTTACAGTGTGTCCTTTTGAGATTTGATAAAACAAGTTTATCCCATGGCTTATTTTATAGTTCTGAAATGTCAAGGCATTACACAAAGATAGTGCAGTACAGTGGTGAGTCCAGCCTGGAAGCCTGACATGGATCTTATGAGCTCTATTATAAATTCTTATTACAGGTTCAATAATCTCATTTGTTGTTAGTGACCAAACAGGTAAACAATACGACAAAGTGGACAGAATGATGGCATGAAGATAGGTTTTTGAAACAGAAAGCAACAAATATGGTCTAATTTTGTTATAAACATATAACTTTTGGTTTAACTTTCTGGTTAGGGTTTGAACATGTTCTTGATAAGTAAGATGTGAGTCAAGATAGACTCCCAAATACTTATATGCTGATACAATTGAAAGCGTTTGATTAGAAAAAGTGATAGGATTGGATATGGATAGCTGTCTCCTAGATGAATAGAAATACATGCATTGTGTTTTCTTGACATTAAGGGCCCTATTTTAACGATCTGAAACGCAAGTGTCAAAGCGCAAAGCGCAAGTAACTTTGTGGGCGGGTCTTGGCGCTGTTGCTATTTTCCCGGCGGGATAAATGACTCTTGCGCCAGGCGCAAATCTAAAATGGGTTGGTCTGAAGTAGCTTCATTATTCATAGGTGTGGTTTGGGCGTAACGTGAAATAAACCAATCAGAGCATCATCTCACATTCCCTTTAAGAGCAGACGCGTTTGTTCTAAAGCGGATTCCTATTGTAACGGCGGATTTGCCTGGCGCGCGCCAGGAGCGGTTCACAGCCAAGGAGACCGGCATTCTCGTCAGGGACGTTGGGGATGGAGAAACACACCCAAATTAACTTCGGTTAAAAAGGCGTATGATAATTTGGGTAAATGTGTAAGCTAGATGTATGCTTTTATAATAAACTATCTATCTATCTATCTATCTATCTATCTATCTATCTATCTATCTATCTATCTATCTATCTATCTATCTATCTATCTATCTATCTATCTATCTATCTATCTATCTATCTATCTATCTATCTATCTATCGTAATAATGTATGATTTGCAAAAATGAAAACTGCTGCTTATGTGTAGATGAGAGAATCAAAGTGCATTCGCGTTGTGCACACGCTACATTGATTATGGCCAAGCATGCGCCCTTAAAATAGCATATGAATAACATGCGCAACGCGCCACTGACTTTAAACAAATTTTTCCTGGTTAGTAGCGCAATTGTTTTCTAAACCTGCAAAATAGCATGAGGGAACGTTTGCGCTGGAACACGCCTCCTCTTTGCGCTGAACCGCCCCGGGGAGCGCAAGTGTATTTCTTAGTTAACCGACGTGCTTCTGTGGAGGGAAAAGCGCGCTTTGCGCGGGTGCAAAATAGGAATGATACATGCGTCGGTGTACAAAGTCAATTGCGCTGGATGCAAGATAGGGCCCTAAGTGTTAAATGGTTATCTTGCAGCCAGTTATGTAAATGCTGCAGATCTGTGTTAAGTCTGTAGTTAATTGTGTCGATATTAGAACCAGAAAGAAAAATAACAGTGTCATCAGCATATAGCAAAGAACTAGAAAAATTCAAAACACAAGGAAGATCATTAATATACATAAGGAAAAGTAAAGGACCTAAAATACTGCCCTGTGGAACTCCCATAGAACACACTCGTGGCTGTGATGTTACTGAGCCGATTCTTACAGTCTGAGATCTGTCACTTAAATATGATGTAAACATATCTATTGCGGAAGATGACAAATGAAAAGAAAGAAGTTTGTTTAACAGAATTTGATGATTGACTGTATCGAAAGCTTTCTGAAAATCTATGTATATAACTCCAGTAATCTGACCCTTGTTTAAAGACGCACGTATTTGCTCAGTGAGAAGCAACAAAGCCGACATAGTTGACCGTAAGGGTCGAAAGCCATGCTGGCAATCACTGAGCAGGTTATTATTTTTAAGGTGGTTAATTAGTTGATTGTACAATATTTTTTCAAGCAACTTGGAAATGGTTGGGAGAATTGCAATTGGACGGTAGTTCGAAATATTAGTTGGATCATCAGACTTAAACATCGGGGTGATCTGGGCCGTTTTCCACAAGGCAGGAAATACTGATTGTCTAATACACAAATTAACTAAATGATGCAAGAGTGGTATAAGAGTACTGGCATGAGTTTTAAGAAAAGTCATGTTTAAATTATTTGTATCACAAGCATGAGAAGCATTCAGAGAACACAAAATATTAGTTATATCATTTTGTACAATTTCAGAAAAAGAGAATTGCTGAGATAATGCTGGTACTGATGTGAGAAACAGAGGAATAGTAAATTTAGAAGATAATTCTTGTACAGATGCAATAAAATACTCATTAAAAGAATTAGCAATTTTATCATGATCAGTAAGAAGAGTACCATTTATGGATATTTGCAAACTATTATTAATTTTACATTTTTTTTCACCAGTTATAGATTTCAATGTTCGCCATAATGTTCTTGGGTTGGAAACTGTTCGACTAATTTGATTTTCATAATAAGACTGTTTTGCTTTGTATAATTCAAATTTACACTTATTTCTAAACTGTGTGAAAATAAGCTTAGCTTCAGGTGTTTTTAATAATCTGTAGGCTTTCAAGGAAGAGGCCTTCTTTTTTAGGAGCTGTAAAATATCAGAAGTTACCCAAGGTACTGTATTTTGTTTAATATGTATTTTACAGGTAGTTGTATATTTTTGACGTATTGTCTCCACTCTCCTATGGAAATTTGACAAAACATGATCGGGATTCTTCAGAAACATCTCGTTACTCCAATCAGTATCAGCAAATTCAGCATTAAACTGAGACAATTTTGAATTTGGGACTTTTTTAATGTAATTATTTTTATGACATCTTGGCTGTTTAAAACATTTCCTAATGACATATATGAGTGAATGATCTGAAACTGCTGTGTTTATCACTCCTGATAATAATAACCCAATGGAAAAACTGCTAAGCAAGTGCATATTGATTATCTGGAAGGCAGGCTACACGAATAAACAAGTTATGCAAAGTCACGAAATGGATCGCTGGGCCCTACCACCTTGGTGAAAACTTGCTGGGACCCGAGGGGTATATATGTCTCTTGCAAAAGCTTCAGCAGATACCACTGGGGAACAGGCTTTGACCCCATAGGTGATATCTTTTCCCTTCAGATTTAGTCACAGAACATGACTGGAACAGAACAATACATACACAGAGAGCAAACTTGAACTAATATAAACTTCTTCTTACGATTAATTTTCTCACTTTTATCATATAGTGAACAATGGTGTTGTAAATACCTAAAGAATTACATATGCCAAGTAAGCATACATGTACGTGACTACATGTGGTGTGATAGAACTTCAAGACCCTAGGCATAGTTGTCTATAGTAACATGAAAGCAAATAAGAAGAACCTGTCAAAGTCTAGAACTCTTGATTAGTTTGATTCCATAATAACCCAATGGAAAAACTGCTAAGCAAGTGCATATTGATTATCTGGAAGGCAGGCTACACGAATAAACAAGTTATGCAAAGGGGCAAAATAGATCGCTGGGTCCTACCACCTTGGTGAAAACTTGCTGGGACCCGAGGGGTATATATGCCTCTTGCAAAAGCTTGAGCAGTTACCATTGGGGAACAGGCTTTGACCCCATAGGTGATATCTTTTCCCTTCAGATTTAGTCACACATCATCACTGGAACAGAACAATACATCCACACAGAGCAAACTTAAACTAATATAAACTTTTTCTTACGATTAATTTTCACAATTTTATCATGTAGTGACCGGTGGTGTTGTAAATACCTAAAGAATTACATATGCCAAGTAAGCATACATGTAAGTGACTACATGTGGTGTGATAGAACTTCAAGACCCTAGGCATAGTTGTCTATAGTAACATGAAAGCAAATAAGAAGAACCTGTCAAAGTCTAGAACTCTTGATTAGTTTGATTCCATAATAACCCAATGGAAAAACTGCTAAGCAAGTGCATATTGATTATCTGGAAGGCAGGCTTCACGAATAAACAAGGTATGCAAAGGGGCAAAATGGATCGCTGGGTCCTACCACCTTGGTGAAAACTTGCTGGGACCCGAGGGGTATATATGCCTCTTGCAAAAGCTTCAGCAGATACCATTGGGGAAATGGCTTTGACCCCATAGGTGATATCTTTTCCCTTCAGATTTAGTCACAGAACATCACTGGAACAGAACAATACATCCACACAGAGCAAACTTGAACTAATATAAACTTCTTCTTACGATTAGTTTTCACACTTTTAGCATATAGTGACCAGTGGCGTTGTAAATACCTAAAGAGTTACATATGCCAAGTAAGCATACATGTAAGTGACTACATGTGGTGTGATAGAACTTCAAGACCCTAGGCATAGTTGTCTATAGTAACATGAAAGCAAATAAGAAGAACCTGTCAAAGTCTAGAATTCTTGATTAGTTTGATTCCATAATAACCCAATGGAAGAAATGCTAAGCAAGTGCATATTGATTATCTGGACGGCTGGCTACACGAATAAACAAGGTAAGCAAAGGGGCGAAATGGATCGCTGGGCCTTACCACCTTGGTGAAAACTTGCTGTGACCCGAGGGTTATATATGCCTCTTGCAACAGCTTCAGCAGATACCATTGGGGAACAGGCTTTGACCCCATAGTTAATATCTTTTCCCTTCAGATTTAGTCAGAGAACATGACTGGAACAGAACAATACATACACAGAGAGCAAACTTGAGCTAATATAAACTTCTTCTTACGATTAATTTTCTTACTTTTATCATATAGTGAACAATGGTGTTGTAAATACCTAAAGAATTACATATGCCAAGTAAGCATACATGTAAGTGACTACATGTGGTGTGATAGAACTTCAAGACCCTAGGCAAAGTTGTCTATAGTAACATGAAAGCAAATATGAAGAACCTGTCAAAGTCTAGAACTCTTGATTAGTTTGATTCCATAATAACCCAATGGAAAAACTGCTAAGCAAGTGCATATTGATTATCTGGAAGGCAGGCTACACGAATAAACAAGTTATGCAAAGGGGCAAAATGGATCGCTGGGTCCTATCACCTTGGTGAAAACTTGCTGGGACCCGAGGGGTATATATGCCTCTTGCAAAAGCTTGAGCAGATACCATTGGGGAACAGGCTTTGACCCCATAGGTGATATATTTTCCCTTCAGATTTAGTCACACAACATCACTGGAACAGAACAATACATCCACACAGAGCAAACTTGAAGTAATATAAACTTCTTCTTACGATTAATTTCACACTTTTATCTTGTAGTGACCGGTGATGTTGTAAACACCTAAAGAGTTACATATGCCAAGTAAGCATACATGTAAGTGACTACATGTGGTGTGATAGAACTTCAAGACCCTAGGCATAGTTGTCTATAGTAACATGAAAGCAAATAAGAAGAACCTGTCAAAGTCTAGAATTCTTGATTAGTTTGATTCCATAATAACCCAATGGAAGAAATGCTAAGCAAGTGCATATTGATTATCTGGAAGGCAGTCTACACGAATAAACAAGGTATGCAAAGGGGTGAAATGGATCGCTGGGTCCTACCACCTTGGTGAAAACTTGCTGGGAGCCGAGGGTTATATAGGCCTCTTGCAAAAGCTTCAGCAGATACCATTGGGGAACAGGCTTTGACCCCATAGGTGATATATTTTCCCTTCAGATTTAGTCAGAGAACATGACTGGAACAGAGCAAACTTGAACTAATATAAACTTCTTCTTACGATTAATTTTCACACTTTTATCTTGTAGTGACCGGTGATGTTGTAAACACCTAAAGAGTAAGCATACATGTAAGTGACTACATTTGGTGTGATAGAACTTCAAGACCCTAGGCATAGTTGTCTATAGTAACATTAAAGCAAATAAGAAGAACCTGTCAAAGTCTAGAACTCTTGATTCGTTTGATTCCATAATAACCCAATGG
Organism: Scardinius erythrophthalmus; assembly: GCF_964197995.2. Classification (NCBI taxonomy): domain Eukaryota; kingdom Metazoa; phylum Chordata; class Actinopteri; order Cypriniformes; family Leuciscidae; genus Scardinius; species Scardinius erythrophthalmus. The sequence continues at coordinate 12,949 of NW_028296244.1, forward strand.
AAAAACTGCTAAGCAAGTGCATATTGATTATCTGGAGGGCTGGCTACACGAATAAACAAGGCATGCAAAGGGGCGAATTGGATCGCTGGGTCCTACCACCTTGGTGAAAACTTGTTGGGACCCGAGGGGTATATATGCCTCTTGCAAAAGCTTCAGCAGGTAACACTGGGGAACAGGCTTTGACCCCATAGGTGATATCTTTTCCCTTCAGATTTAATCACAGAACATCACTGGAAAAGAACAATACATCCACACTGAGCAAACTTGAACTAATATAAACTTCTTCTTACGATTAATTTTCACACTTTTATCATGTAGTGACCAGTGGTGTTGTAAATACCTAAAGAGTTACATATGCCAAGTAAGCATACATGTAAGTGACTACATGTGGTGTGATAGAACTTCAAGACCCTAGGCATAGTTGTCTATAGTAACATGAAAGCAAATAAGAAGAACCTGTCAAAGTCTAGAACTCTTGATTAGTTTGATTCCATAATAACCCAATGGAAAAACTGCTAAGCAAGTGCATATTGATTATCTGGAAGGCAGGCTTCACGAATAAACAAGGTATGCAAAGGGGCAAAATGGATCGCTGGGTCCTACCACCTTGGTGAAAACTTGCTGGGACCCGAGGGGTATATATGCCTCTTGCAAAAGCTTCAGCAGATACCATTGGGGAAATGGCTTTGACCCCATAGGTGATATCTTTTCCCTTCAGATTTAGTCACAGAACATCACTGGAACAGAACAATACATCCACACAGAGCAAACTTGAACTAATATAAACTTCTTCTTACGATTAATTTTCACACTTTTAGCATATAGTGACCAGTGGCGTTGTAAATACCTAAAGAGTTACATATGCCAAGTAAGCATACATGTAAGTGACTACATGTGGTGTGATAGAACTTCAAGACCCTAGGCATAGTTGTCTATAGTAACATGAAAGCAAATAAGAAGAACCTGTCAAAGTCTAGAATTCTTGATTAGTTTGATTCCATAATAACCCAATGGAAGAAATGCTAAGCAAGTGCATATTGATTATCTGGACGGCTGGCTACACGAATAAACAAGGTAAGCAAAGGGGCGAAATGGATCGCTGGGCCTTACCACCTTGGTGAAAACTTGCTGTGACCCGAGGGTTATATATGCCTCTTGCAACAGCTTCAGCAGATACCATTGGGGAACAGGCTTTGACCCCATAGTTGATATCTTTTCCCTTCAGATTTAGTCAGAGAACATGACTGGAACAGAACAATACATACACAGAGAGCAAACTTGAACTAATATAAACTTCTTCTTACGATTAATTTTCTTACTTTTATCATATAGTGAACAATGGTGTTGTAAATACCTAAAGAATTACATATGCCAAGTAAGCATACATGTAAGTGACTACATGTGGTGTGATAGAACTTCAAGACCCTAGGCAAAGTTGTCTATAGTAACATGAAAGCAAATAAGAAGAACCTGTCAAAGTTTAGAACTCTTGATTAGTTTGATTCCATAATAACCCAATGGAAAAACTGCTAAGCAAGTGCATATTGATTATCTGGAAGGCAGGCTACACGAATAAACAAGTTATGCAAAGGGGCAAAATGGATCGCTGGGTCCTATCACCTTGGTGAAAACTTGCTGGGACCCGAGGGGTATATATGCCTCTTGCAAAAGCTTGAGCAGATACCATTGGGGAACAGGCTTTGACCCCATAGGTGATATATTTTCCCTTCAGATTTAGTCACACAACATCACTGGAACAGAACAATACATCCACACAGAGCAAACTTGAACTAATATAAACTTCTTCTTACGATTAATTTCACACTTTTATCTTGTAGTGACCGGTGATGTTGTAAACACCTAAAGAGTAAGCATACATGTAAGTGACTACATTTGGTGTGATAGAACTTCAAGACCCTAGGCATAGTTGTCTATAGTAACATGAAAGCAAATAAGAAGAACCTGTCAAAGTCTAGAACTCTTGATTAGTTTGATTCCATAATAACCCAATGGAAAAACTGCTAAGCAAGTGCATATTGATTATCTGGAAGGCAGGCTACACGAATAAACAAGTTATGCAAAGGCACGAAATGGATCGCTGGGCCCTACCACCTTGGTGAAAACTTGCTGGGACCCGAGGGGTATATATGCCTCTTGCAAAAGCTTCAGCAGATACCATTGGGGAACAGGCTTTGACCCCATAGGTGATATCTTTTCCCTTCAGATTTAGTCAGAGAACATCACTGGAACAGAACAATACATCCACACAGAGCAAACCTGAACTAATATAAACTTCTTCTTACGATTAATTTTCACACTTTTATCATGTAGTGACCGGTGGTGTTGTAAATACCTAAAGAGTTACATATGCCAAGTAAGCATACATGTAAGTGACTACATGTGGTGTGATAGAACTTCAAGACCCTAGGCATAGTTGTCTATAGTAACATGAAAGCAAATAAGAAGAACCTGTCAAAGTCTAGAATTCTTGATTAGTTTGATTCCATAATAACCCAATGGAAGAAATGCTAAGCAAGTGCATATTGATTATCTGGAAGGCAGTCTACACGAATAAACAAGGTATGCAAAGGGGTGAAATGGATCGCTGGGTCCTACCACCTTGGTGAAAACTTGCTGGGAGCCGAGGGTTATATAGGCCTCTTGCAAAAGCTTCAGCAGATACCATTGGGGAACAGGCTTTGACCCCATAGGTGATATATTTTCCCTTCAGATTTAGTCAGAGAACATGACTGGAACAGAACAATACATCCACACAGAGCAAACTTGAACTAATATAAACTTCTTCTTACGATTAATTTTCACACTTTTATCTTGTAGTGACCGGTGATGTTGTAAACACCTAAAGAGTAAGCATACATGTAAGTGACTACATTTGGTGTGATAGAACTTCAAGACCCTAGGCATAGTTGTCTATAGTAACATTAAAGCAAATAAGAAGAACCTGTCAAAGTCTAGAACTCTTGATTCGTTTGATTCCATAATAACCCAATGGAAAAACTGCTAAGCAAGTGCATATTGATTATCTGGAGGGCTGGCTACACGAATAAACAAGGCATGCAAAGGGGCGAATTGGATCGCTGGGTCCTACCACCTTGGTGAAAACTTGTTGGGACCCGAGGGGTATATATGCCTCTTGCAAAAGCTTCAGCAGGTAACACTGGGGAACAGGCTTTGACCCCATAGGTGATATCTTTTCCCTTCAGATTTAGTCACACATCATCACTGGAACAGAACAATACATCCACACAGAGCAAACTTGAACTAATATAAACTTTTTCTTACGATTAATTTTCACAATTTTATCATGTAGTGACCGGTGGTGTTGTAAATACCTAAAGAATTACATATGCCAAGTAAGCATACATGTAAGTGACTACATGTGGTGTGATAGAACTTCAAGACCCTAGGCATAGTTGTCTATAGTAACATGAAAGCAAATAAGAAGAACCTGTCAAAGTCTAGAACTCTTGATTAGTTTGATTCCATAATAACCCAATGGAAAAACTGCTAAGCAAGTGCATATTGATTATCTGGAAGGCAGGCTTCACGAATAAACAAGGTATGCAAAGGGGCAAAATGGATCGCTGGGTCCTACCACCTTGGTGAAAACTTGCTGGGACCCGAGGGGTATATATGCCTCTTGCAAAAGCTTCAGCAGATACCATTGGGGAACAGGCTTTGACCCCATAGGTGATATCTTTTCCCTTCAGATTTAGTCACAGAACATCACTGGAACAGAACAATACATCCACACAGAGCAAACCTGAACTAATATAAACTTCTTCTTACGATTAATTTTCACACTTTTATCATGTAGTGACCGGTGGTGTTGTAAATACCTAAAGAGTTACATATGCCAAGTAAGCATACATGTAAGTGACTACATGTGGTGTGATAGAACTTCAAGACCCTAGGCATAGTTGTCTATAGTAACATGAAAGCAAATAAGAAGAACCTGTCAAAGTCTAGAATTCTTGATTAGTTTGATTCCATAATAACCCAATGGAAGAAATGCTAAGCAAGTGCGTATTGATTATCTGGACGGCTGGCTACACGAATAAACAAGGTAAGCAAATGGGCGAAATGGATCGCTGGGCCTTACCACCTTGGTGAAAACTTGCTGTGACCCGAGGGTTATATATGCCTCTTGCAACAGCTTCAGCAGATACCATTGGGGAACAGGCTTTGACCCCATAGTTGATATCTTTTCCCTTCAGATTTAGTCAGAGAACATGACTGGAACAGAACAATACATACACAGAGAGCAAACTTGAACTAATATAAACTTCTTCTTACGATTAATTTTCTTACTTTTATCATATAGTGAACAATGGTGTTGTAAATACCTAAAGAATTACATATGCCAAGTAAGCATACATGTAAGTGACTACATGTGGTGTGATAGAACTTCAAGACCCTAGGCAAAGTTGTCTATAGTAACATGAAAGCAAATAAGAAGAACCTGTCAAAGTCTAGAACTCTTGATTAGTTTGATTCCATAATAACCCAATGGAAAAACTGCTAAGCAAGTGCATATTGATTATCTGGAAGGCAGGCTACACGAATAAACAAGTTATGCAAAGGGGCAAAATGGATCGCTGGGTCCTATCACCTTGGTGAAAACTTGCTGGGACCCGAGGGGTATATATGCCTCTTGCAAAAGCTTGAGCAGATACCATTGAGGAACAGGCTTTGACCCCATAGGTGATATATTTTCCCTTCAGATTTAGTCACACAACATCACTGGAACAGAACAATACATCCACACAGAGCAAACTTGATCTAATATAAACTTCTTCTTACGATTAATTTCACACTTTTATCTTGTAGTGACCGGTGATGTTGTAAACACCTAAAGAGTAAGCATACATGTAAGTGACTACATTTGGTGTGATAGAACTTCAAGACCCTAGGCATAGTTGTCTATAGTAACATTAAAGCAAATAAGAAGAACCTGTCAAAGTCTAGAACTCTTGATTCGTTTGATTCCATAATAACCCAATGGAAAAACTGCTAAGCAAGTGCATATTGATTATCTGGAGGGCTGGCTACACGAATAAACAAGGCATGCAAAGGGGCGAATTGGATCGCTGGGTCCTACCACCTTGGTGAAAACTTGTTGGGACCCGAGGGGTATATATGCCTCTTGCAAAAGCTTCAGCAGGTAACACTGGGGAACAGGCTTTGACCCCATAGGTGATATCTTTTCCCTTCAGATTTAATCAAAGAACATCACTGGAAAAGAACAATACATCCACACTGAGCAAACTTGAACTAATATAAACTTCTTCTTACGATTAATTTTCACACTTTTATCATGTAGTGACCAGTGGTGTTGTAAATACCTAAAGAGTTACATATGCCAAGTAAGCATACATGTAAGTGACTACATGTGGTGTGATAGAACTTCAAGAACCTAGGCATAGTTGTCTATAGTAACATGAAAGCAAATAAGAAGAACCTGTCAAAGTCTAGCACTCTTGATTAGTTTGATTCCATAATAACCCAATGGAAAAACTGCTAAGCAAGTGCATATTGATTATCTGGAAGGCAGGCTTCACGAATAAACAAGGTATGAAAAAGGGGCAAAATGGATCGCTGGGTCCTACCACCTTGGTGAAAACTTGCTGGGACCCGAGGGGTATATATGCCTCTTGCAAAAGCTTCAACAGATACCATTGGGGAAATGGCTTTGACCCCATAGGTGATATCTTTTCCCTTCAGATTTAGTCACAGAACATCACTGGAACAGAACAATACATCCACACTGAGCAAACTTGAACTAATATAAACTTCTTCCTACGATTAATTTTCACACTTTTAGCATATAGTGACCAGTGGTGTTGTAAATACCTAAAGAGTTACATATGCCAAGTAAGCATACATGTAAGTGACTACATGTGGTGTGATAGAACTTCAAGACCCTAGGCATAGTTGTCTATAGTAACATGAAAGCAAATAAGAAGAACCTGTCAAAGTCTAGAATTCTTGATTAGCTTGATTCCATAATAACCCAATGGAAGAAATGCTAAGCAAGTGCATATTGATTATCTGGAGGGCTGGCTACACGAATAAACAAGGTAAGCAAAGGGGCGAAATGGATCGCTGGGCCTTACCACCTTGGTGAAAACTTGCTGGGACCCGAGGGTTATATATGCCTCTTGCAAAACCTTCAGCAGATACCATTGGGGAACAGGCATTGACCCCATAGGTGATATATTTTAACTTCAGATTTAGTCAGAGAACATGACTGGAACAGAACAATACATCCACACAAAGCAAACTTGAACTAATATAAACTTCTTCTTACGATTAATTTTCACACTTTTATCATGTAGTGACCAGTGGTGTTGTAAATACCTAAAGAGTTACATATGCCAAGTAAGCATACATGTAAGTGACTACATGTGGTGTGATAGAACTTCAAGACCCTAGGCATAGTTGTCTATAGTAACATGAAAGCAAATAAGAAGAACCTGTCAAAGTCTAGAACTCTTGATTAGTTTGATTCCATAATAACCCAATGGAAAAACTGCTAAGCAAGTGCATATTGATTATCTGGAAGGCAGGCTACACGAATAAACAAGTTATGCAAAGGGGCAAAATAGATCGCTGGGTCCTACCACCTTGGTGAAAACTTGCTGGGACCCGAGGGGTATATATGCCTCTTGCAAAAGCTTGAGCAGTTACCATTGGGGAACAGGCTTTGACCCCATAGGTGATATCTTTTCCCTTCAGATTTAGTCACACAACATCACTGGAACAGAACAATACATCCACACAGAGCAAACTTGAACTAATATAAACTTTTTCTTACGATTAATTTTCACAATTTTATCATGTAGTGACCGGTGGTGTTGTAAATACCTAAAGAATTACATATGCCAAGTAAGCATACATGTAAGTGACTACATGTGGTGTGATAGAACTTCAAGACCCTAGGCATAGTTGTCTATAGTAACATGAAAGCAAATAAGAAGAACCTGTCAAAGTCTAGAACTCTTGATTAGTTTGATTCCATAATAACCCAATGGAAAAACTGCTAAGCAAGTGCATATTGATTATCTGGAAGGCAGGCTTCACGAATAAACAAGGTATGCAAAGGGGCAAAATGGATCGCTGGGTCCTACCACCTTGGTGAAAACTTGTTGGGACCCGAGGGGTATATATGCCTCTTGCAAAAGCTTCAGCAGGTAACACTGGGGAACAGGCTTTGACCCCATAGGTGATATCTTTTCCCTTCAGATTTAATCACAGAACATCACTGGAAAAGAACAATACATCCACACTGAGCAAACTTGAACTAATATAAACTTCTTCTTACGATTAATTTTCACACTTTTAGCATATAGTGACCAGTGGCGTTGTAAATACCTAAAGTTTTACATATGCCAAGTAAGCATACATGTAAGTGACTACATGTGGTGTGATAGAACTTCAAGACCCTAGGCATAGTTGTCTATAGTAACATGAAAGCAAATAAGAAGAACCTGTCAAAGTCTAGAATTCTTGATTAGTTTGATTCCATAATAACCCAATGGAAGAAATGCTAAGCAAGTGCATATTGATTATCTGGACGGCTGGCTACACGAATAAACAAGGTAAGCAAAGGGGCGAAATGGATCGCTGGGCCTTACCACCTTGGTGAAAACTTGCTGTGACCCGAGGGTTATATATGCCTCTTGCAACAGCTTCAGCAGATACCATTGGGGAACAGGCTTTGACCCCATAGTTGATATCTTTACCCTTCAGATTTAGTCAGAGAACATGACTGGAACAGAACAATACATACACAGAGAGCAAACTTGAACTAATATAAACTTCTTCTTACGATTAATTTTCTTACTTTTATCATATAGTGAACAATGGTGTTGTAAATACCTAAAGAATTACATATGCCAAGTAAGCATACATGTAAGTGACTACATGTGGTGTGATAGAACTTCAAGACCCTAGGCAAAGTTGTCTATAGTAACATGAAAGCAAATAAGAAGAACCTGTCAAAGTCTAGAACTCTTGATTAGTTTGATTCCATAATAACCCAATGGAAAAACTGCTAAGCAAGTGCATATTGATTATCTGGAAGGCAGGCTACACGAATAAACAAGTTATGCAAAGGGGCAAAATGGATCGCTGGGTCCTATAACCTTGGTGAAAACTTGCTGGGACCCGAGGGGTATATATGCCTCTTGCAAAAGCTTGAGCAGATACCATTGGGGAACAGGCTTTGACCCCATAGGTGATATATTTTCCCTTCAGATTTAGTCACACAACATCACTGGAACAGAACAATACATCCACACAGAGCAAACTTGAACTAATATAAACTTCTTCTTACGATTAATTTCACACTTTTATCTTGTAGTGACCGGTGATGTTGTAAACACCTAAAGAGTAAGCATACATGTAAGTGACTACATTTGGTGTGATAGAACTTCAAGACCCTAGGCATAGTTGTCTATAGTAACATGAAAGCAAATAAGAAGAACCTGTCAAAGTCTAGAACTCTTGATTAGTTTGATTCCATAATAACCCAATGGAAAAACTGCTAAGCAAGTGCATATTGATTATCTGGAAGGCAGGCTACACGAATAAACAAGTTATGCAAAGGGGCAAAATGGATCGCTGGGTCCTATCACCTTGGTGAAAACTTGCTGGGACCCGAGGCGTATATATGCCTCTTGCAAAAGCTTGAGCAGATCCCATTGGGGAACAGGCTTTGACCCCATAGGTGATATATTTTCCCTTCAGATTTAGTCACACAACATCACTGGAACAGAACAATACATCCACACAGAGCAAACTTGAACTAATATAAACTTCTTCTTACGATTAATTTCACACTTTTATCTTGTAGTGACCGGTGATGTTGTAAACACCTAAAGAGTAAGCATACTGTACATGTAAGTGACTACATTTGGTGTGATAGAACTTCAAGACCCTAGACATAGTTGTCTATAGTAACATGAAAGCAAATAAGAAGAACCTGTCAAAGTCTAGAACTCTTGATTAGTTTATGCAAAGGCACGAAATGGATCGCTGGGCCCTACCACCTTGGTGAAAACTTGCTGGGACCCGAGGGGTATATATGCCTCTTGCAAAAGCTTCAGCAGATACCATTGGGGAACAGGCTTTGACCCCATAGGTGATATCTTTTCCCTTCAGATTTAGTCACAGAACATCACTGGAACAGAACAATACATCCACACAGAGCAAACCTGAACTAATATAAACTTCTTCTTACGATTAATTTTCACACTTTTATCATGTAGTGACCGGTGGTGTTGTAAATACCTAAAGAGTTACATATGCCAAGTAAGCATACATGTAAGTGACTACATGTGGTGTGATAGAACTTCAAGACCCTAGGCATAGTTGTCTATAGTAACATGAAAGCAAATAAGAAGAACCTGTCAAAGTCTAGAATTCTTGATTAGTTTGATTCCATAATAACCCAATGGAAGAAATGCTAAGCAAGTGCGTATTGATTATCTGGACGGCTGGCTACACGAATAAACAAGGTAAGCAAATGGGCGAAATGGATCGCTGGGCCTTACCACCTTGGTGAAAACTTGCTGTGACCCGAGGGTTATATATGCCTCTTGCAACAGCTTCAGCAGATACCATTGGGGAACAGGCTTTGACCCCATAGGTGATATATTTTCCCTTCAGATTTAGTCAGAGAACATGACTGGAACAGAACAATACATCCACACAGAGCAAACTTGAACTAATATAAACTTCTTCTTACGATTAATTTTCACACTTTTATCTTGTAGTGACCGGTGATGTTGTAAACACCTAAAGAGTAAGCATACATGTAAGTGACTACATTTGGTGTGATAGAACTTCAAGACCCTAGGCATAGTTGTCTATAGTAACATTAAAGCAAATAAGAAGAACCTGTCAAAGTCTAGAACTCTTGATTCGTTTGATTCCATAATAACCCAATGGAAAAACTGCTAAGCAAGTGCATATTGATTATCTGGAGGGCTGGCTACACGAATAAACAAGGCATGCAAAGGGGCGAATTGGATTGCTGGGTCCTACCACCTTGGTGAAAACTTGTTGGGACCCGAGGGGTATATATGCCTCTTGCAAAAGCTTCAGCAGGTAACACTGGGGAACAGGCTTTGACCCCATAGGTGATATCTTTTCCCTTCAGATTTAATCACAGAACATCACTGGAAAAGAACAATACATCCACACTGAGCAAACTTGAACTAATATAAACTTCTTCTTACGATTAATTTTCACACTTTTAGCATATAGTGACCAGTGGCGTTGTAAATACCTAAAGAGTTACATATGCCAAGTAAGCATACATGTAAGTGACTACATGTGGTGTGATAGAACTTCAAGACCCTAGGCATAGTTGTCTATAGTAACATGAAAGCAAATAAGAAGAACCTGTCAAAGTCTAGAATTCTTGATTAGTTTGATTCCATAATAACCCAATGGAAGAAATGCTAAGCAAGTGCATATTGATTATCTGGACGGCTGGCTACACGAATAAACAAGGTAAGCAAAGGGGCGAAATGGATCGCTGGGCCTTACCACCTTGGTGAAAACTTGCTGTGACCCGAGGGTTATATATGCCTCTTGCAACAGCTTCAGCAGATACCATTGGGGAACAGGCTTTGACCCCATAGGTGATATCTTTTCCCTTCAGATTTAGTCACAGAACATGACTGGAACAGAACAATACATACACAGAGAGCAAACTTGAACTAATATAAACTTCTTCTTACGATTAATTTTCTCACTTTTATCATATAGTGAACAATGGTGTTCTAAATACCTAAAGAATTACATATGCCAAGTAAGCATACATGTACGTGACTACATGTGGTGTGATAGAACTTCAAGACCCTAGGCATAGTTGTCTATAGTAACATGAAAGCAAATAAGAAGAACCTGTCAAAGTCTAGAACTCTTGATTAGTTTGATTCCATAATAACCCAATGGAAAAACTGCTAAGCAAGTGCATATTGATTATCTGGAAGGCAGGCTTCACGAATAAACAAGGTATGCAAAGGGGCAAAATGGATCGCTGGGTCCTACCACCTTGGTGAAAACTTGTTGGGACCCGAGGGGTATATATGCCTCTTGCAAAAGCTTCAGCAGGTAACACTGGGGAACAGGCTTTGACCCCATAGGTGATATCTTTTCCCTTCAGATTTAATCACAGAACATCACTGGAAAAGAACAATACATCCACACTGAGCAAACTTGAACTAATATAAACTTCTTCTTACGATTAATTTTCACACTTTTAGCATATAGTGACCAGTGGCATTGTAAATACCTAAAGTTTTACATATGCCAAGTAAGCATACATGTAAGTGACTACATGTGGTGTGATAGAACTTCAAGACCCTAGGCATAGTTGTCTATAGTAACATGAAAGCAAATAAGAAGAACCTGTCAAAGTCTAGAATTCTTGATTAGTTTGATTCCATAATAACCCAATGGAAGAAATGCTAAGCAAGTGCATATTGATTATCTGGACGGCTGGCTACACGAATAAACAAGGTAAGCAAAGGGGCGAAATGGATCGCTGGGCCTTACCACCTTGGTGAAAACTTGCTGTGACCCGAGGGTTATATATGCCTCTTGCAACAGCTTCAGCAGATACCATTGGGGAACAGGCTTTGACCCCATAGTTGATATCTTTACCCTTCAGATTTAGTCAGAGAACATGACTGGAACAGAACAATACATACACAGAGAGCAAACTTGAACTAATATAAACTTCTTCTTACGATTAATTTTCTTACTTTTATCATATAGTGAACAATGGTGTTGTAAATACCTAAAGAATTACATATGCCAAGTAAGCATACATGTAAGTGACTACATGTGGTGTGATAGAACTTCAAGACCCTAGGCAAAGTTGTCTATAGTAACATGAAAGCAAATAAGAAGAACCTGTCAAAGTCTAGAACTCTTGATTAGTTTGATTCCATAATAACCCAATGGAAAAACTGCTAAGCAAGTGCATATTGATTATCTGGAAGGCAGGCTACACGAATAAACAAGTTATGCAAAGGGGCAAAATGGATCGCTGGGTCCTATAACCTTGGTGAAAACTTGCTGGGACCCGAGGGGTATATATGCCTCTTGCAAAAGCTTGAGCAGATACCATTGGGGAACAGGCTTTGACCCCATAGGTGATATATTTTCCCTTCAGATTTAGTCACACAACATCACTGGAACAGAACAATACATCCACACAGAGCAAACTTGAACTAATATAAACTTCTTCTTACGATTAATTTCACACTTTTATCTTGTAGTGACCGGTGATGTTGTAAACACCTAAAGAGTAAGCATACATGTAAGTGACTACATTTGGTGTGATAGAACTTCAAGACCCTAGGCATAGTTGTCTATAGTAACATGAAAGCAAATAAGAAGAACCTGTCAAAGTCTAGAACTCTTGATTAGTTTGATTCCATAATAACCCAATGGAAAAACTGCTAAGCAAGTGCATATTGATTATCTGGAAGGCAGGCTACACGAATAAACAAGTTATGCAAAGGGGCAAAATGGATCGCTGGGTCCTATCACCTTGGTGAAAACTTGCTGGGACCCGAGGCGTATATATGCCTCTTGCAAAAGCTTGAGCAGATACCATTGGGGAAATGGCTTTGACCCCATAGGTGATATATTTTCCCTTCAGATTTAGTCACACAACATCACTGGAACAGAACAATACATCCACACAGAGCAAACTTGAACTAATATAAACTTCTTCTTACGATTAATTTCACACTTTTATCTTGTAGTGACCGGTGATGTTGTAAACACCTAAAGAGTAAGCATACATGTAAGTGACTACATTTGGTGTGATAGAACTTCAAGACCCTAGACATAGTTGTCTATAGTAACATGAAAGCAAATAAGAAGAACCTGTCAAAGTCTAGAATTCTTGATTAGCTTGATTCCATAATAACCCAATGGAAGAAATGCTAAGCAAGTGCATATTGATTATCTGGAGGGCTGGCTACACGAATAAACAAGGTAAGCAAAGGGGCGAAATGGATCGCTGGGCCTTACCACCTTGGTGAAAACTTGCTGGGACCCGAGGGTTATATATGCCTCTTGCAAAAGCTTCAGCAGATACCATTGGGGAACAGGCATTGACCCCATAGGTGATATATTTTAACTTCAGATTTAGTCAGAGAACATGACTGGAACAGAACAATACATCCACACAAAGCAAACTTGAACTAATATAAACTTCTTCTTACGATTAATTTTCACACTTTTATCATGTAGTGACCGGTGACAGGGCTGGACTGGGACAGAAAATCGGCCCTGGCATTTTGGCCCAGACTGTCCCACTACATATGACCATAAACACCACCCATCTTTGCACGCCCTTAAATATGTTTTTGTTCAACTCCTTTTCATTAAAACCACTAATGCCATGTAATGAGTGAGTAGGAACGAGTTAACAGATTAAATAAGTACAAAATTGTAATTTATTAATACAATTGAACTATACTCCACAGTGATGCATCCAAAAAACAAGCTATAAGCTGCATTGGCATAGCAATACCAATGTTTCCCACAGGATCTTGGTAAAACTGTGGTGGGCGGACCTCTGTCCCTCTAGGGGGGTTTGGGGGCATGCCCCCCCTAAGAAAAATTTGTGCATTTTAATGTTAAATTCATTAATCTGGTGCAGTTTGAGAGTTCAAAATTAAAAGGCTCCAACCCATATTAAGTGTGCAAATTAAACAAAGAAAAAATCATACCTCTTTTAGTAACAGTGTCTGTCTATATTACACTACTACATAATAATAGTTATAATATTAAACCAATGACAGTAATAGCCATATATTGCAAAACAAATGCACTGAAAAATAAAGAAAACTTTCATAATTAGTTTTGTACTCATTTCTAAACTTGAAAGAGATAAGCACATGATCTTTTATTTTGACGGAAACTGCATCAAGCTTTTATTTTGGCGGAAAACATGGATAAAAACGCGTCTTTTTTACATTCCTGTACATTCCTTGCATTTCTTCTCCATCTCTCAGACTATTTTGACAGATACACACTTGACACTGCACGCTCACTCAAAGCCCAAAGGGGGAGGTGTGATTGGGCCAGCCCAGTGTCAAGAAATCAATCAGGAAAACAACCAATGGGCCGCTGATCTACGGGTTTCATAAGCCGGTCTGTCAGTGGGAAAAAAAACTAACGCTTACTTTTTTTTGACCAATGCATTACACCGGCACTAACCCAGCACCATCAATTTAAACAAAACAAAACGAATGGGCCGCCGATGTACAAGTTTTATGGGCCGTTAAAAGAAAAAAAAAAGTATGAGATTTATCGGCCCAAAAAGCACGTCGGCCCACCGGGCATTTGCCCGGTATGCCAGATTACCAGTCCAGCCCTGACCGGTGATGTTGTAAACACCTAAAGAGTAAGCATACATGTAAGTGACTACATGTGGTGTGATAGAACTTCAAGACCCTAGGCATAGTTGTCTATAGTAACATGAAAGCAAATAAGAAAAACCTGTCAAAGTCTAGAACTCTTGATTAGTTTGATTCCATAATAACCCAATGGAAAAACTGCTAAGCAAGTGCATATTGATTATCTGGAAGGCAGGCTACACGAATAAACAAGTTATGCAAAGTCACGAAATGGATCGCTGGGCCCTACCACCTTGGTGAAAACTTGCTGGGACCCGAGGGGTATATATGTCTCTTGAAAAAGCTTCAGCAGATACCACTGGGGAACAGGCTTTGACCCCATAGGTGATATCTTTTCCCTTCAGATTTAGTCACAGAACATGACTGGAACAGAACAATACATACACAGAGAGCAAACTTGAACTAATATAAACTTCTTCTTACGATTAATTTTCTCACTTTTATCATATAGTGAACAATGGTGTTGTAAATACCTAAAGAATTACATATGCCAAGTAAGCATACATGTACGTGACTACATGTGGTGTGATAGAACTTCAAGACCCTAGGCATAGTTGTCTATAGTAACATGAAAGCAAATAAGAAGAACCTGTCAAAGTCTAGAACTCTTGATTAGTTTGATTCCATAATAACCCAATGGAAAAACTGCTAAGCAAGTGCATATTGATTATCTGGAAGGCAGGCTACACGAATAAACAAGTTATGCAAAGGGGCAAAATGGATCGCTGGGTCCTACCACCTTGGTGAAAACTTGCTGGGACCCGAGGGGTATATATGCCTCTTGCAAAAGCTTCAGCAGATACCATTGGGGAAATGGCTTTGACCCCATAGGTGATATCTTTTCCCTTCAGATTTAGTCACAGAACATCACTGGAACAGAACAATACATACACAGAGAGCAAACTTGAACTAATATAAACTTCTTCTTACGATTAATTTTCTCACTTTTATCATATAGTGAACAATGGTGTTCTAAATACCTAAAGAATTACATATGCCAAGTAAGCATACATGTACGTGACTACATGTGGTGTGATAGAACTTCAAGACCCTAGGCATAGTTGTCTATAGTAACATGAAAGCAAATAAGAAGAACCTGTCAAAGTCTAGAACTCTTGATTAGTTTGATTCCATAATAACCCAATGGAAAAACTGCTAAGCAAGTGCATATTGATTATCTGGAAGGCAGGCTTCACGAATAAACAAGGTATGCAAAGGGGCAAAATGGATCGCTGGGTCCTACCACCTTGGTGAAAACTTGTTGGGACCCGAGGGGTATATATGCCTCTTGCAAAAGCTTCAGCAGGTAACACTGGGGAACAGGCTTTGACCCCATAGGTGATATCTTTTCCCTTCAGATTTAATCACAGAACATCACTGGAAAAGAACAATACATCCACACTGAGCAAACTTGAACTAATATAAACTTCTTCTTACGATTAATTTTCACACTTTTAGCATATAGTGACCAGTGGCATTGTAAATACCTAAAGTTTTACATATGCCAAGTAAGCATACATGTAAGTGACTACATGTGGTGTGATAGAACTTCAAGACCCTAGGCATAGTTGTCTATAGTAACATGAAAGCAAATAAGAAGAACCTGTCAAAGTCTAGAATTCTTGATTAGTTTGATTCCATAATAACCCAATGGAAGAAATGCTAAGCAAGTGCATATTGATTATCTGGACGGCTGGCTACACGAATAAACAAGGTAAGCAAAGGGGCGAAATGGATCGCTGGGCCTTACCACCTTGGTGAAAACTTGCTGTGACCCGAGGGTTATATATGCCTCTTGCAACAGCTTCAGCAGATACCATTGGGGAACAGGCTTTGACCCCATAGTTGATATCTTTACCCTTCAGATTTAGTCAGAGAACATGACTGGAACAGAACAATACATACACAGAGAGCAAACTTGAACTAATATAAACTTCTTCTTACGATTAATTTTCTTACTTTTATCATATAGTGAACAATGGTGTTGTAAATACCTAAAGAATTACATATGCCAAGTAAGCATACATGTAAGTGACTACATGTGGTGTGATAGAACTTCAAGACCCTAGGCAAAGTTGTCTATAGTAACATGAAAGCAAATAAGAAGAACCTGTCAAAGTCTAGAACTCTTGATTAGTTTGATTCCATAATAACCCAATGGAAAAACTGCTAAGCAAGTGCATATTGATTATCTGGAAGGCAGGCTACACGAATAAACAAGTTATGCAAAGGGGCAAAATGGATCGCTGGGTCCTATAACCTTGGTGAAAACTTGCTGGGACCCGAGGGGTATATATGCCTCTTGCAAAAGCTTGAGCAGATACCATTGGGGAACAGGCTTTGACCCCATAGGTGATATATTTTCCCTTCAGATTTAGTCACACAACATCACTGAAACAGAACAATACATCCACACAGAGCAAACTTGAACTAATATAAACTTCTTCTTACGATTAATTTCACACTTTTATCTTGTAGTGACCGGTGATGTTGTAAACACCTAAAGAGTAAGCATACATGTAAGTGACTACATTTGGTGTGATAGAACTTCAAGACCCTAGGCATAGTTGTCTATAGTAACATGAAAGCAAATAAGAAGAACCTGTCAAAGTCTAGAACTCTTGATTAGTTTGATTCCATAATAACCCAATGGAAAAACTGCTAAGCAAGTGCATATTGATTATCTGGAAGGCAGGCTACACGAATAAACAAGTTATGCAAAGGGGCAAAATGGATCGCTGGGTCCTATCACCTTGGTGAAAACTTGCTGGGACCCGAGGCGTATATATGCCTCTTGCAAAAGCTTGAGCAGATCCCATTGGGGAACAGGCTTTGACCCCATAGGTGATATATTTTCCCTTCAGATTTAGTCACACAACATCACTGGAACAGAACAATACATCCACACAGAGCAAACTTGAACTAATATAAACTTCTTCTTACGATTAATTTCACACTTTTATCTTGTAGTGACCGGTGATGTTGTAAACACCTAAAGAGTAAGCATACTGTACATGTAAGTGACTACATTTGGTGTGATAGAACTTCAAGACCCTAGACATAGTTGTCTATAGTAACATGAAAGCAAATAAGAAGAACCTGTCAAAGTCTAGAACTCTTGATTAGTTTATGCAAAGGCACGAAATGGATCGCTGGGCCCTACCACCTTGGTGAAAACTTGCTGGGACCCGAGGGGTATATATGCCTCTTGCAAAAGCTTCAGCAGATACCATTGGGGAACAGGCTTTGACCCCATAGGTGATATCTTTTCCCTTCAGATTTAGTCACAGAACATCACTGGAACAGAACAATACATCCACACAGAGCAAACCTGAACTAATATAAACTTCTTCTTACGATTAATTTTCACACTTTTATCATGTAGTGACCGGTGGTGTTGTAAATACCTAAAGAGTTACATATGCCAAGTAAGCATACATGTAAGTGACTACATGTGGTGTGATAGAACTTCAAGACCCTAGGCATAGTTGTCTATAGTAACATGAAAGCAAATAAGAAGAACCTGTCAAAGTCTAGAATTCTTGATTAGTTTGATTCCATAATAACCCAATGGAAGAAATGCTAAGCAAGTGCGTATTGATTATCTGGACGGCTGGCTACACGAATAAACAAGGTAAGCAAATGGGCGAAATGGATCGCTGGGCCTTACCACCTTGGTGAAAACTTGCTGTGACCCGAGGGTTATATATGCCTCTTGCAACAGCTTCAGCAGATACCATTGGGGAACAGGCTTTGACCCCATAGGTGATATATTTTCCCTTCAGATTTAGTCAGAGAACATGACTGGAACAGAACAATACATCCACACAGAGCAAACTTGAACTAATATAAACTTCTTCTTACGATTAATTTTCACACTTTTATCTTGTAGTGACCGGTGATGTTGTAAACACCTAAAGAGTAAGCATACATGTAAGTGACTACATTTGGTGTGATAGAACTTCAAGACCCTAGGCATAGTTGTCTATAGTAACATTAAAGCAAATAAGAAGAACCTGTCAAAGTCTAGAACTCTTGATTCGTTTGATTCCATAATAACCCAATGGAAAAACTGCTAAGCAAGTGCATATTGATTATCTGGAGGGCTGGCTACACGAATAAACAAGGCATGCAAAGGGGCGAATTGGATTGCTGGGTCCTACCACCTTGGTGAAAACTTGTTGGGACCCGAGGGGTATATATGCCTCTTGCAAAAGCTTCAGCAGGTAACACTGGGGAACAGGCTTTGACCCCATAGGTGATATCTTTTCCCTTCAGATTTAATCACAGAACATCACTGGAAAAGAACAATACATCCACACTGAGCAAACTTGAACTAATATAAACTTCTTCTTACGATTAATTTTCACACTTTTAGCATATAGTGACCAGTGGCGTTGTAAATACCTAAAGAGTTACATATGCCAAGTAAGCATACATGTAAGTGACTACATGTGGTGTGATAGAACTTCAAGACCCTAGGCATAGTTGTCTATAGTAACATGAAAGCAAATAAGAAGAACCTGTCAAAGTCTAGAATTCTTGATTAGTTTGATTCCATAATAACCCAATGGAAGAAATGCTAAGCAAGTGCATATTGATTATCTGGACGGCTGGCTACACGAATAAACAAGGTAAGCAAAGGGGCGAAATGGATCGCTGGGCCTTACCACCTTGGTGAAAACTTGCTGTGACCCGAGGGTTATATATGCCTCTTGCAACAGCTTCAGCAGATACCATTGGGGAACAGGCTTTGACCCCATAGGTGATATCTTTTCCCTTCAGATTTAGTCACAGAACATGACTGGAACAGAACAATACATACACAGAGAGCAAACTTGAACTAATATAAACTTCTTCTTACGATTAATTTTCTCACTTTTATCATATAGTGAACAATGGTGTTCTAAATACCTAAAGAATTACATATGCCAAGTAAGCATACATGTACGTGACTACATGTGGTGTGATAGAACTTCAAGACCCTAGGCATAGTTGTCTATAGTAACATGAAAGCAAATAAGAAGAACCTGTCAAAGTCTAGAACTCTTGATTAGTTTGATTCCATAATAACCCAATGGAAAAACTGCTAAGCAAGTGCATATTGATTATCTGGAAGGCAGGCTTCACGAATAAACAAGGTATGCAAAGGGGCAAAATGGATCGCTGGGTCCTACCACCTTGGTGAAAACTTGTTGGGACCCGAGGGGTATATATGCCTCTTGCAAAAGCTTCAGCAGGTAACACTGGGGAACAGGCTTTGACCCCATAGGTGATATCTTTTCCCTTCAGATTTAATCACAGAACATCACTGGAAAAGAACAATACATCCACACTGAGCAAACTTGAACTAATATAAACTTCTTCTTACGATTAATTTTCACACTTTTAGCATATAGTGACCAGTGGCATTGTAAATACCTAAAGTTTTACATATGCCAAGTAAGCATACATGTAAGTGACTACATGTGGTGTGATAGAACTTCAAGACCCTAGGCATAGTTGTCTATAGTAACATGAAAGCAAATAAGAAGAACCTGTCAAAGTCTAGAATTCTTGATTAGTTTGATTCCATAATAACCCAATGGAAGAAATGCTAAGCAAGTGCATATTGATTATCTGGACGGCTGGCTACACGAATAAACAAGGTAAGCAAAGGGGCGAAATGGATCGCTGGGCCTTACCACCTTGGTGAAAACTTGCTGTGACCCGAGGGTTATATATGCCTCTTGCAACAGCTTCAGCAGATACCATTGGGGAACAGGCTTTGACCCCATAGTTGATATCTTTACCCTTCAGATTTAGTCAGAGAACATGACTGGAACAGAACAATACATACACAGAGAGCAAACTTGAACTAATATAAACTTCTTCTTACGATTAATTTTCTTACTTTTATCATATAGTGAACAATGGTGTTGTAAATACCTAAAGAATTACATATGCCAAGTAAGCATACATGTAAGTGACTACATGTGGTGTGATAGAACTTCAAGACCCTAGGCAAAGTTGTCTATAGTAACATGAAAGCAAATAAGAAGAACCTGTCAAAGTCTAGAACTCTTGATTAGTTTGATTCCATAATAACCCAATGGAAAAACTGCTAAGCAAGTGCATATTGATTATCTGGAAGGCAGGCTACACGAATAAACAAGTTATGCAAAGGGGTAAAATGGATCTCTGGGTCCTATAACCTTGGTGAAAACTTGCTGGGACCCGAGGGGTATATATGCCTCTTGCAAAAGCTTGAGCAGATACCATTGGGGAACAGGCTTTGACCCCATAGGTGATATATTTTCCCTTCAGATTTAGTCACACAACATCACTGGAACAGAACAATACATCCACACAGAGCAAACTTGAACTAATATAAACTTCTTCTTACGATTAATTTCACACTTTTATCTTGTAGTGACCGGTGATGTTGTAAACACCTAAAGAGTAAGCATACATGTAAGTGACTACATTTGGTGTGATAGAACTTCAAGACCCTAGGCATAGTTGTCTATAGTAACATGAAAGCAAATAAGAAGAACCTGTCAAAGTCTAGAACTCTTGATTAGTTTGATTCCATAATAACCCAATGGAAAAACTGCTAAGCAAGTGCATATTGATTATCTGGAAGGCAGGCTACACGAATAAACAAGTTATGCAAAGGGGCAAAATGGATCGCTGGGTCCTATCACCTTGGTGAAAACTTGCTGGGACCCGAGGCGTATATATGCCTCTTGCAAAAGCTTGAGCAGATACCATTGGGGAAATGGCTTTGACCCCATAGGTGATATATTTTCCCTTCAGATTTAGTCACACAACATCACTGGAACAGAACAATACATCCACACAGAGCAAACTTGAACTAATATAAACTTCTTCTTACGATTAATTTCACACTTTTATCTTGTAGTGACCGGTGATGTTGTAAACACCTAAAGAGTAAGCATACATGTAAGTGACTACATTTGGTGTGATAGAACTTCAAGACCCTAGACATAGTTGTCTATAGTAACATGAAAGCAAATAAGAAGAACCTGTCAAAGTCTAGAATTCTTGATTAGCTTGATTCCATAATAACCCAATGGAAGAAATGCTAAGCAAGTGCATATTGATTATCTGGAGGGCTGGCTACACGAATAAACAAGGTAAGCAAAGGGGCGAAATGGATCGCTGGGCCTTACCACCTTGGTGAAAACTTGCTGGGACCCGAGGGTTATATATGCCTCTTGCAAAAGCTTCAGCAGATACCATTGGGGAACAGGCATTGACCCCATAGGTGATATATTTTAACTTCAGATTTAGTCAGAGAACATGACTGGAACAGAACAATACATCCACACAAAGCAAACTTGAACTAATATAAACTTCTTCTTACGATTAATTTTCACACTTTTATCATGTAGTGACCGGTGACAGGGCTGGACTGGGACAGAAAATCGGCCCTGGCATTTTGGCCCAGACTGGCCCACTACATATGACCATAAACACCACCCATCTTTGCACGCCCTTAAATATGTTTTTGTTCAACTCCTTTTCATTAAAACCACTAATGCCATGTAATGAGTGAGTAGGAACGAGTTAACAGATTAAATAAGTACAAAATTGTAATTTATTAATACAATTGAACTATACTCCACAGTGATGCATCCAAAAAACAAGCTATAAGCTGCATTGGCATAGCAATACCAATGTTTCCCACAGGATCTTGGTAAAACTGTGGTGGGCGGACCTCTGTCCCTCTAGGGGGGTTTGGGGGCATGCCCCCCCTAAGAAAAATTTGTGCATTTTAATGTTAAATTCATTAATCTGGTGCAGTTTGAGAGTTCAAAATTAAAAGGCTCCAACCCATATTAAGTGTGCAAATTAAACAAAGAAAAAATCATACCTCTTTTAGTAACAGTGTCTGTCTATATTACACTACTACATAATAATAGTTATAATATTAAACCAATGACAGTAATAGCCATATATTGCAAAACAAATGCACTGAAAAATAAAGAAAACTTTCATAATTAGTTTTGTACTCATTTCTAAACTTGAAAGAGATAAGCACATGATCTTTTATTTTGACGGAAACTGCATCAAGCTTTTATTTTGGCGGAAAACATGGATAAAAACGCGTCTTTTTTACATTCCTGTACATTCCTTGCATTTCTTCTCCATCTCTCAGACTATTTTGACAGATACACACTTGACACTGCACGCTCACTCAAAGCCCAAAGGGGGAGGTGTGATTGGGCCAGCCCAGTGTCAAGAAATCAATCAGGAAAACAACCAATGGGCCGCTGATCTACGGGTTTCATAAGCCGGTCTGTCAGTGGGAAAAAAAACTAACGCTTACTTTTTTTTGACCAATGCATTACACCGGCACTAACCCAGCACCATCAATTTAAACAAAACAAAACGAATGGGCCGCCGATGTACAAGTTTTATGGGCCGTTAAAAGAAAAAAAAAAGTATGAGATTTATCGGCCCAAAAAGCACGTCGGCCCACCGGGCATTTGCCCGGTATGCCAGATTACCAGTCCAGCCCTGACCGGTGATGTTGTAAACACCTAAAGAGTAAGCATACATGTAAGTGACTACATGTGGTGTGATAGAACTTCAAGACCCTAGGCATAGTTGTCTATAGTAACATGAAAGCAAATAAGAAAAACCTGTCAAAGTCTAGAACTCTTGATTAGTTTGATTCCATAATAACCCAATGGAAAAACTGCTAAGCAAGTGCATATTGATTATCTGGAAGGCAGGCTACACGAATAAACAAGTTATGCAAAGTCACGAAATGGATCGCTGGGCCCTACCACCTTGGTGAAAACTTGCTGGGACCCGAGGGGTATATATGTCTCTTGAAAAAGCTTCAGCAGATACCACTGGGGAACAGGCTTTGACCCCATAGGTGATATCTTTTCCCTTCAGATTTAGTCACAGAACATGACTGGAACAGAACAATACATACACAGAGAGCAAACTTGAACTAATATAAACTTCTTCTTACGATTAATTTTCTCACTTTTATCATATAGTGAACAATGGTGTTGTAAATACCTAAAGAATTACATATGCCAAGTAAGCATACATGTACGTGACTACATGTGGTGTGATAGAACTTCAAGACCCTAGGCATAGTTGTCTATAGTAACATGAAAGCAAATAAGAAGAACCTGTCAAAGTCTAGAACTCTTGATTAGTTTGATTCCATAATAACCCAATGGAAAAACTGCTAAGCAAGTGCATATTGATTATCTGGAAGGCAGGCTACACGAATAAACAAGTTATGCAAAGGGGCAAAATGGATCGCTGGGTCCTACCACCTTGGTGAAAACTTGCTGGGACCCGAGGGGTATATATGCCTCTTGCAAAAGCTTCAGCAGATACCATTGGGGAAATGGCTTTGACCCCATAGGTGATATCTTTTCCCTTCAGATTTAGTCACAGAACATCACTGGAACAGAACAATACATCCACACGGAGCAAACTTGAACTAATATAAACTTCTTTTTACGATTAATTTTCACACTTTTAGCATATAGTGACCAGTGGCGTTGTAAATACCTAAAGAGTTACATATGCCAAGTAAGCATACATGTAAGTGACTACATGTGGTGTGATAGAACTTCAAGACCCTAGGCATAGTTGTCTATAGTAACATGAAAGCAAATAAGAAGAACATGTCAAAGTCTAGAATTCTTGATTAGTTTGATTCCATAATAACCCAATGGAAGAAATGCTAAGCAAGTGCATATTGATTATCTGGACGGCTGGCTACACGAATAAACAAGGTAAGCAAAGGGGCGAAATGGATCGCTGGGCCTTACCACCTTGGTGAAAACTTGCTGTGACCCGAGGGTTATATATGCCTCTTGCAACAGCTTCAGCAGATACCATTGGGGAACAGGCTTTGACCCCATAGTTGATATCTTTTCCCTTCAGATTTAGTCAGAGAACATGACTGGAACAGAACAATACATACACAGAGAGCAAACTTGAACTAATATAAACTTCTTCTTACGATTAATTTTCTTACTTTTATCATATAGTGAACAATGGTGTTGTAAATACCTAAAGAATTACATATGCCAAGTAAGCATACATGTAAGTGACTACATGTGGTGTGATAGAACTTCAAGACCCTAGGCAAAGTTGTCTATAGTAACATGAAAGCAAATAAGAAGAACCTGTCAAAGTCTAGAACTCTTGATTAGTTTGATTCCATAATAACCCAATGGAAAAACTGCTAAGCAAGTGCATATTGATTATCTGGAAGGCAGGCTACACGAATAAACAAGTTATGCAAAGGGGCAAAATGGATCGCTGGGTCCTATCACCTTGGTGAAAACTTGCTGGGACCCGAGGGGTATATATGCCTCTTGCAAAAGCTTGAGCAGATACCATTGGGGAACAGGCTTTGACCCCATAGGTGATATATTTTCCCTTCAGATTTAGTCAGAGAACATGACTGGAACAGAACAATACATCCACACAGAGCAAACTTGAACTAATATAAACTTCTTCTTACGATTAATTTTCACACTTTTATCTTGTAGTGACCGGTGATGTTGTAAACACCTAAAGAGTAAGCATACATGTAAGTGACTACATTTGGTGTGATAGAACTTCAAGACCCTAGGCATAGTTGTCTATAGTAACATGAAAGCAAATAAGAAGAACCTGTCAAAGTCTAGAACTCTTGATTAGTTTGATTCCATAATAACCCAATGGAAAAACTGCTAAGCAAGTGCATATTGATTATCTGGAGGGCTGGCTACACGAATAAACAAGGCATGCAAAGGGGCGAATTGGATCGCTGGGTCCTACCACCTTGGTGAAAACTTGTTGGGACCCGAGGGGTATATATGCCTCTTGCAAAAGCTTCAGCAGGTAACACTGGGGAACAGGCTTTGACCCCATAGGTGATATCTTTTCCCTTCAGATTTAATCACAGAACATCACTGGAAAAGAACAATACATCCACACAGAGCAAACTTGAACTAATATAAACTTCTTCTTACGATTAATTTTCACACTTTTATCATGTAGTGACCAGTGGTGTTGTAAATACCTAAAGAGTTACATATGCCAAGTAAGCATACATGTAAGTGACTACATGTGGTGTGATAGAACTTCAAGACCCTAGGCATAGTTGTCTATAGTAACATGAAAGCAAATAAGAAGAACCTGTCAAAGTCTAGAACTCTTGATTAGTTTGATTCCATAATAACCCAATGGAAAAACTGCTAAGCAAGTGCATATTGATTATCTGGAAGGCAGGCTACACGAATAAACAAGTTATGCAAAGGGGCAAAATGGATCGCTGGGTCCTATAACCTTGGTGAAAACTTGCTGGGACCCGAGGGGTATATATGCCTCTTGCAAAAGCTTTGGCAGATACCATTGGGGAACAGGCTTTGACCCCATAGGTGATATATTTTCCCTTCAGATTTAGTCACACAACATCACTGGAACAGAACAATACATCCACACAGAGCAAACTTGAACTAATATAAACTTCTTCTTACGATTAATTTCACACTTTTATCTTGTAGTGACCGGTGATGTTGTAAACACCTAAAGAGTAAGCATACATGTAAGTGACTACATTTGGTGTGATAGAACTTCAAGACCCTAGGCATAGTTGTCTATAGTAACATGAAAGCAAATAAGAAGAACCTGTCAAAGTCTAGAACTCTTGATTAGTTTGATTCCATAATAACCCAATGGAAAAACTGCTAAGCAAGTGCATATTGATTATCTGGAAGGCAGGCTACACGAATAAACAAGTTATGCAAAGGGGCAAAATGGATCGCTGGGTCCTATCACCTTGGTGAAAACTTGCTGGGACCCGAGGCGTATATATGCCTCTTGCAAAAGCTTGAGCAGATACCATTGGGGAACAGCCTTTGACCCCATAGGTGATATATTTTCCCTTCAGATTTAGTCACACAACATCACTGGAACAGAACAATACATCCACACAGAGCAAACTTGAACTAATATAAACTTCTTCTTACGATTAATTTCACACTTTTATCTTGTAGTGACCGGTGATGTTGTAAACACCTAAAGAGTAAGCATACATGTAAGTGACTACATTTGGTGTGATAGAACTTCAAGACCCTAGACATAGTTGTCTATAGTAACATGAAAGCAAATAAGAAGAACCTGTCAAAGTCTAGAACTCTTGATTAGTTTGATTCCATAATAACCCAATGGAAAAACTGCTAAGCAAGTGCATATTGATTATCTGGAAGGCAGGCTACACGAATAAACAAGTTATGCAAAGGCACGAAATGGATCGCTGGGCCCTACCACCTTGGTGAAAACTTGCTGGGACCCGAGGGGTATATATGCCTCTTGCAAAAGCTTCAGCAGATACCATTGGGGAACAGGCTTTGACCCCATAGGTGATATCTTTTCCCTTCAGATTTAGTCACAGAACATCACTGGAACAGAACAATACATCCACACAGAGCAAACCTGAACTAATATAAACTTCTTCTTACGATTAATTTTCACACTTTTATCATGTAGTGACCGGTGGTGTTGTAAATACCTAAAGAGTTACATATGCCAAGTAAGCATACATGTAAGTGACTACATGTGGTGTAAGCAAATAAGAAGAACCTGTCAAAGTCTAGAATTCTTGATTAGTTTGATTCCATAATAACCCAATGGAAGAAATGCTAAGCAAGTGCATATTGATTATCTGGAAGGCAGTCTACACGAATAAACAAGGTATGCAAAGGGGTGAAATGGATCGCTGGGTCCTACCACCTTGGTGAAAACTTGTTGGGACCCGAGGGGTATATATGCCTCTTGCAAAAGCTTCAGCAGGTAACACTGGGGAACAGGCTTTGACCCCATAAGTGATATCTTTTCCCTTCAGATTTAATCACAGAACATCACTGGAAAAGAACAATACATCCACACTGAGCAAACTTGAACTAATATAAACTTCTTCTTACGATTAATTTTCACACTTTTATCATGTAGTGACCAGTGGTGTTGTAAATACCTAAAGAGTTACATATGCCAAGTAAGCATACATGTAAGTGACTACATGTGGTGTGATAGAACTTCAAGACCCTAGGCATAGTTGTCTATAGTAACATGAAAGCAAATAAGAAGAACCTGTCAAAGTCTAGAACTCTTGATTAGTTTGATTCCATAATAACCCAATGGAAAAACTGCTAAGCAAGTGCATATTGATTATCTGGAAGGCAGGCTTCACGAATAAACAAGGTATGCAAAGGGGCAAAATGGATCGCTGGGTCCTACCACCTTGGTGAAAACTTGCTGGGACCCGAGGGGTATATATGCCTCTTGCAAAAGCTTCAGCAGATACCATTGGGGAAATGGCTTTGACCCCATAGGTGATATCTTTTCCCTTCAGATTTAGTCACAGAACATCACTGGAACAGAACAATACATCCACACAGAGCAAACTTGAACTAATATAAACTTCTTCCTACGATTAATTTTCACACTTTTAGCATATAGTGACCAGTGGTGTTGTAAATACCTAAAGAGTTACATATGCCAAGTAAGCATACATGTAAGTGACTACATGTGGTGTGATAGAACTTCAAGACCCTAGGCATAGTTGTCTATAGTAACATGAAAGCAAATAAGAAGAACCTGTCAAAGTCTAGAATTCTTGATTAGCTTGATTCCATAATAACCCAATGGAAGAAATGCTAAGCAAGTGCATATTGATTATCTGGAGGGCTGGCTACACGAATAAACAAGGTAAGCAAAGGGGCGAAATGGATCGCTGGGCCTTACCACCTTGGTGAAAACTTGCTGGGACCCGAGGGTTATATATGCCTCTTGCAAAAGCTTCAGCAGATACCATTGGGGAACAGGCATTGACCCCATAGGTGATATATTTTAACTTCAGATTTAGTCAGAGAACATGACTGGAACAGAACAATACATCCACACAAAGCAAACTTGAACTAATATAAACTTCTTCTTATGATTAATTTTCACACTTTTATCATGTAGTGACCGGTGACAGGGCTGGACTGGGACAGAAAATCGGCCCTGGCATTTTGGCCCAGACTGGCCCACTACATATGACCATAAACACCACCCATCTTTGCACGCCCTTAAATATGTTTTTGTTCAACTCCTTTTCATTAAAACCACTAATGCCATGTAATGAGTGAGTAGGAACGAGTTAACAGATTAAATAAGTACAAAATTGTAATTTATTAATACAATTGAACTATACTCCACAGTGATGCATCCAAAAAACAAGCTATAAGCTGCATTGGCATAGCAATACCAATGTTTCCCACAGGATCTTGGTAAAACTGTGGTGGGCGGACCTCTGTCCCTCTAGGGGGGTTTGGGGGCATGCCCCCCCTAAGAAAAATTTGTGCATTTTAATGTTAAATTCATTAATCTGGTGCAGTTTGAGAGTTCAAAATTAAAAGGCTCCAACCCATATTAAGTGTGCAAATTAAACAAATAAAAAATCATACCTCTTTTAGTAACAGTGTCTGTCTATATTACACTACTACATAATAATAGTTATAATATTAAAACAATGACAGTAATAGCCATATATTGCAAAACAAATGCACTGAAAAATAAAGAAAACTTTCATAATTAGTTTTGTACTCATTTCTAAACTTGAAAGAGATAAGCACATGATCTTTTATTTTGACGGAAACTGCATCAAGCTTTTATTTTGGCGGAAAACATGGATAAAAACGCGTCTTTTTTACATTCCTGTACATTCCTTGCGTTTCTTCTCCATCTCTCAGACTATTTTGACAGATACACACTTGACACTGCACGCTCACTCAAAGCCCAAAGGGGGAGGTGTGATTGGGCCAGCCCAGTGTCAAGAAATCAATCAGGAAAACAACCAATGGGCCGCTGATCTACAGGTTTCATAAGCCGGTCTGTCAGTGGGAAAAAAAACTAACGCTTACTTTTTTTTGACCAATGCATTACACCGGCACTAACCCAGCACCATCAATTTAAACAAAACAAAACGAATGGGCCGCCGATGTACAAGTTTTATGGGCCGTTAAAAGAAAAAAAAAAGTATGAGATTTATCGGCCCAAAAAGCACGTCGGCCCACCGGGCATTTGCCCGGTATGCCAGATTACCAGTCCAGCCCTGACCGGTGATGTTGTAAACACCTAAAGAGTAAGCATACATGTAAGTGACTACATGTGGTGTGATAGAACTTCAAGACCCTAGGCATAGTTGTCTATAGTAACATGAAAGCAAATAAGAAAAACCTGTCAAAGTCTAGAACTCTTGATTAGTTTGATTCCATAATAACCCAATGGAAAAACTGCTAAGCAAGTGCATATTGATTATCTGGAAGGCAGGCTACACGAATAAACAAGTTATGCAAAGTCACGAAATGGATCGCTGGGCCCTACCACCTTGGTGAAAACTTGCTGGGACCCGAGGGGAATATATGTCTCTTGAAAAAGCTTCAGCAGATACCACTGGGGAACAGGCTTTGACCCCATAGGTGATATCTTTTCCCTTCAGATTTAGTCACAGAACATGACTGGAACAGAACAATACATACACAGAGAGCAAACTTGAACTAATATAAACTTCTTCTTACGATTAATTTTCTCACTTTTATCATATAGTGAACAATGGTGTTGTAAATACCTAAAGAATTACATATGCCAAGTAAGCATACATGTACGTGACTACATGTGGTGTGATAGAACTTCAAGACCCTAGGCATAGTTGTCTATAGTAACATGAAAGCAAATAAGAAGAACCTGTCAAAGTCTAGAACTCTTGATTAGTTTGATTCCATAATAACCCAATGGAAAAACTGCTAAGCAAGTGCATATTGATTATCTGGAAGGCAGGCTACACGAATAAACAAGTTATGCAAAGGGGCAAAATGGATCGCTGGGTCCTACCACCTTGGTGAAAACTTGCTGGGACCCGAGGGGTATATATGCCTCTTGCAAAAGCTTCAGCAGATACCATTGGGGAAATGGCTTTGACCCCATAGGTGATATCTTTTCCCTTCAGATTTAGTCACAGAACATCACTGGAACAGAACAATACATCCACACAGAGCAAACTTGAACTAATATAAACTTCTTCTTACGATTAATTTTCACACTTTTAGCATATAGTGACCAGTGGCGTTGTAAATACCTAAAGAGTTACATATGCCAAGTAAGCATACATGTAAGTGACTACATGTGGTGTGATAGAACTTCAAGACCCTAGGCATAGTTGTCTATAGTAACATGAAAGCAAATAAGAAGAACCTGTCAAAGTCTAGAATTCTTGATTAGTTTGATTCCATAATAACCCAATGGAAGAAATGCTAAGCAAGTGCATATTGATTATCTGGACGGCTGGCTACACGAATAAACAAGGTAAGCAAAGGGGCGAAATGGATCGCTGGGCCTTACCACCTTGGTGAAAACTTGCTGTGACCCGAGGGTTATATATGCCTCTTGCAACAGCTTCAGCAGATACCATTGGGGAACAGGCTTTGACCCCATAGTTGATATCTTTTCCCTTCAGATTTAGTCAGAGAACATGACTGGAACAGAACAATACATACACAGAGAGCAAACTTGAACTAATATAAACTTCTTCTTACGATTAATTTTCTTAATTTTATCATATAGTGAACAATGGTGTTGTAAATACCTAAAGAATTACATATGCCAAGTAAGCATACATGTAAGTGACTACATGTGGTGTGATAGAACTTCAAGACCCTAGGCAAAGTTGTCTATAGTAACATGAAAGCAAATAAGAAGAACCTGTCAAAGTCTAGAACTCTTGATTAGTTTGATTCCATAATAACCCAATGGAAAAACTGCTAAGCAAGTGCATATTGATTATCTGGAAGGCAGGCTACACGAATAAACAAGTTATGCAAAGGGGCAAAATGGATCGCTGGGTCCTATCACCTTGGTGAAAACTTGCTGGGACCCGAGGGGTATATATGCCTCTTGCAAAAGCTTGAGCAGATACCATTGGGGAACAGGCTTTGACCCCATAGGTGATATATTTTCCCTTCAGATTTAGTCAGAGAACATGACTGGAACAGAACAATACATCCACACAGAGCAAACTTGAAGTAATATAAACTTCTTCTTACGATTAATTTTCACACTTTTATCTTGTAGTGACCGGTGATGTTGTAAACACCTAAAGAGTAAGCATACATGTAAGTGACTACATTTGGTGTGATAGAACTTCAAGACCCTAGGCATAGTTGTCTATAGTAACATGAAAGCAAATAAGAAGAACCTGTCAAAGTCTAGAACTCTTGATTAGTTTGATTCCATAATAACCCAATGGAAAAACTGCTAAGCAAGTGCATATTGATTATCTGGAGGGCTGGCTACACGAATAAACAAGGCATGCAAAGGGGCGAATTGGATCGCTGGGTCCTACCACCTTGGTGAAAACTTGTTGGGACCCGAGGGGTATATATGCCTCTTGCAAAAGCTTCAGCAGGTAACACTGGGGAACAGGCTTTGACCCCATAGGTGATATCTTTTCCCTTCAGATTTAATCACAGAACATCACTGGAAAAGAACAATACATCCACACTGAGCAAACTTGAACTAATATAAACTTCTTCTTACGATTAATTTTCACACTTTTATCATGTAGTGACCAGTGGTGTTGTAAATACCTAAAGAGTTACATATGCCAAGTAAGCATACATGTAAGTGACTACATGTGGTGTGATAGAACTTCAAGACCCTAGGCATAGTTGTCTATAGTAACATGAAAGCAAATAAGAAGAACCTGTCAAAGTCTAGAACTCTTGATTAGTTTGATTCCATAATAACCCAATGGAAAAACTGCTAAGCAAGTGCATATTGATTATCTGGAAGGCAGGCTTCACGAATAAACAAGGTATGCAAAGGGGCAAAATGGATCGCTGGGTCCTACCACCTTGGTGAAAACTTGCTGGGACCCGAGGGGTATATATGCCTCTTGCAAAAGCTTCAGCAGATACCATTGGGGAAATGGCTTTGACCCCATAGGTGATATCTTTTCCCTTCAGATTTAGTCACAGAACATCACTGGAACAGAACAATACATCCACACAGAGCAAACTTGAACTAATATAAACTTCTTCCTACGATTAATTTTCACACTTTTAGCATATAGTGACCAGTGGTGTTGTAAATACCTAAAGAGTTACATATGCCAAGTAAGCATACATGTAAGTGACTACATGTGGTGTGATAGAACTTCAAGACCCTAGGCATAGTTGTCTATAGTAACATGAAAGCAAATAAGAAGAACCTGTCAAAGTCTAGAATTCTTGATTAGCTTGATTCCATAATAACCCAATGGAAGAAATGCTAAGCAAGTGCATATTGATTATCTGGAGGGCTGGCTACACGAATAAACAAGGTAAGCAAAGGGGCGAAATGGATCGCTGGGCCTTACCACCTTGGTGAAAACTTGCTGGGACCCGAGGGTTATATATGCCTCTTGCAAAAGCTTCAGCAGATACCATTGGGGAACAGGCATTGACCCCATAGGTGATATATTTTAACTTCAGATTTAGTCAGAGAACATGACTGGAACAGAACAATACATCCACACAAGCAAACTTGAACTAATATAAACTTCTTCTTACGATTAATTTTCACACTTTTATCATGTAGTGACCGGTGACAGGGCTGGACTGGGACAGAAAATCGGCCCTGGCATTTTGGCCCAGACTGGCCCACTACATATGACCATAAACACCACCCATCTTTGCACGCCCTTAAATATGTTTTTGTTCAACTCCTTTTCATTAAAACCACTAATGCCATGTAATGAGTGAGTAGGAACGAGTTAACAGATTAAATAAGTACAAAATTGTAATTTATTAATACAATTGAACTATACTCCACAGTGATGCATCCAAAAAACAAGCTATAAGCTGCATTGGCATAGCAATACCAATGTTTCCCACAGGATCTTGGTAAAACTGTGGTGGGCGGACCTCTGTCCCTCTAGGGGGGTTTGGGGGCATGCCCCCCCTAAGAAAAATGTGTGCATTTTAATGTTAAATTCATTAATCTGGTGCAGTTTGAGAGTTCAAAATTAAAAGGCTCCAACCCATATTAAGTGTGCAAATTAAACAAATAAAAAATCATACCTCTTTTAGTAACAGTGTCTGTCTATATTACACTACTACATAATAATAGTTATAATATTAAACCAATGACAGTAATAGCCATATATTGCAAAACAAATGCACTGAAAAATAAAGAAAACTTTCATAATTAGTTTTGTACTCATTTCTAAACTTGAAAGAGATAAGCACATATGATCTTTTATTTTGACGGAAACTGCATCAAGCTTTTATTTTGGCGGAAAACATGGATAAAAACGCGTCTTTTTTACATTCCTGTACATTCCTTGCGTTTCTTCTCCATCTCTCAGACTATTTTGACAGATACACACTTGACACTGCACGCTCACTCAAAGCCCAAAGGGGGAGGTGTGATTGGGCCAGCCCAGTGTCAAGAAATCAATCAAGAAAACAACCAATGGGCCGCTGATCTACGGGTTTCATAAGCCGGTCTGTCAGTGGGAAAAAAACCTAACGCTTACTTTTTTTTGACCAATTCATTACACCGGCACTAACCCAGCACCATCAATTTAACCCATAAGAACCCGGACCAATTTCCCCTTATAGGAAAATTATGGGGCATATAAAACAGACTAAATGGACCACATAAAACATGTTTCTGCAGTTGTTTTTTAAATACAACCCCTCCTTGTCAAAGATCTGTAATGTTACATATATGTCACATTGGGCGTTTATGATAAATTTTTAATGTTACATATATGTCACATTGGGCTTTTATTTCTCATTTGAAAAAAAAAAACATTTTGTCAGTTTTCTTGCTAAATAAAAATTTTTTCTATTTATTTTCTTTTCCACGTTATTTTCAAAATTAGAACTTTTCTGGGAAGATAAAAAAAAAAAAACTTTTTCAGAAGTAATACAGTTTTTGCACTTTATTTGCTTTGCCACATATTTCAAAACCACATAACTGTGACCATTCAATTTTACAACTCCTCTTTTGTAACATATCAAAATTCTACCTTTTCAGGTATACGGTTTAACCAGAAATAAAGTTTTAGATAATTTTTTCACAACTCGAAAATGTGCAAACTGAATAAAAATAAATAACTACCTCACACTGGAGGTCAACATGTTGAACATGCATGTAGTGCAATAACATTGCAAAATTTTACCTTTTCAAGTATACGGTTTTACCAGAAATACATTTGTAGATTATTTTTTCTCAACTCGAAAATGTGCAAACTGAATAAAAATAAATAACTACCTCACACTGGAGGTAAACATGGAGGTAAACATGTTGAACATGCATGTAGTGCAATAACATTGCAAAAATTTGTATATTGTGCAATAAAACTGTAAACAAACAAACAATACAATGCTCAGTGAAAAAAAAACTTGTTCACTCTGATCAAACCATTATCACTTTTCTTACTTTTTTGGCAATTTAGGGCAGATGGAAGTTTTTGAAGCAATTTCTGTCCTCAGTGAAGCAAAGCCGCACATCACATTTCTCACAGACAGTGGTGGTTGCAAGGACTTTGCAGAATTTGCAACGGCCACGCGTGTCACATTTTGCAGGCCAATGTGCAACCTGGTCAGTGCGCACATCATCTGGTACTCCAACACGAACTCTCTTGGGTCGTGGTGGTGGTGGTGAAGACGTGCGGTGAATTGTTGGCCGACCTCTTTGTGCTTGCACAAGAATTAGGCTAGTGGCAACCTCTGCCTGGAAGCTCCTCTGCTTCAATGGCTTTTGGACACCAAGTTGTTTGCAGTCACGGCGGTAGATCAACCATGCATTAACAAGGCCCAACATGATGGTTTGCCAGAACAGGTAGATGTACCACCGACGTGATCTCATGTGGTATTTGTACCTTGCAACACATGCATCAAGGAGGTCTATTCCCCCCATGAATGTGTTGTACTCCTTCACAATGTGTGGCCTGTTGACCTCCACAAAAGCTTTGTCTGATTTGCTCCAGCGACGAGCTTTATCTTGAGGCTCAACTGCGCAGTAGGAGGAGATCAGGGTAACAGCTTTGTTGTCGTACCACCTGACAATGACCATCCTTTCCTCCTTCTCCACCATGGTTTCAACAGATCCTCTGCCTCGCTTGGCAAGACTTTTCTCATCTTCAAGCTGACAACCAGCCAAACGATTGCAACGGAGTGTTCCTACAAAGTAGATCTGTCGCGAAAGAAGCTCGACAATCAGTGCTGGAGAGGAAAAAAAATTGTCTGCAAAAACTTTGTAGTTTTGATTTGATGGGAGACTTTCACACAGCTCAACCACAACGTCACCTCCTATGCCAAGTGGTGTTTTTTTCCCAGTGCCACCTTGATAGACCGCAAAATCACATAAGATTCCAGAGGAGGAGCAGCGGGCCCAAATTTTTAACCCCCAAGGGTGGGGTTTGCCCTTCACGTACTGCCTTATTGGGCTGTGTGTCCCTCTGAAGGGCACCATTTGCTCATCAATAGAGTTGTGCTCCTCCGGGGTGATAGCCAGGCATTGTTTGCGAAACATATCAAGCCATGAACGGATCTTCCAACACTTATCCCCTGCTTGCCGATTTGACAAATCATTGTTGTCAGTGAAATGTAGACATGCTAGCAAGGTCTGAAAACGGTTGCGTGACATGTTGTCAGCCACCATGGGACACCTTGTGTCATTTTCCCAGTATGCACGATTTCCTGGCATTTGATGCAGACCCATGCGCAGATAGATACCAATGAGAATTTCCATTTCTTTAACAGTGGTGTTAACATTCTTTTTGAGTTCCAGATTTTTGCACACTGTACAAATTAGTTTGTTCCTTTAGTAACTCAAGCATTTCTGATGTTATAAACTTTCTGAAATACTCCAGGGGCGTTTGAAGATTTTCTGGAGGTGTGACGCTCGGCCCTTTGAATGTGCACTCAGGGGTTTCAAAATGTTTCTTTCTCCAAGAAAATGTTTTTTTACCCTGGCTGGTTGTATTTTGCTTCCCAGAGTTTATGTTTGGTTGTGCAGCTTCTAAATCTAAATCACTGGATCCGCTATCTGAATCAGATTCACTTGATTCATCTTCCTCCATGTCTTTCTTGGCAGGAGTGAAATCAGGGTCATCAAAGTCTTCATCCGAATCACTGTCACATCCCTCATACTCGCTGTCGTCTCCCTGGATAATCTTCAGTACATTCTGAAGATCAAGATGTTTCCTGAATCTATTCATGTTATTCTCACTACAAAAAAGATAAAATAACCTTAAAATAGAACCAACATATGATATCAACATATGTTATACCTGTTTTATACCATATGTTGCATACCTGTTTTAGTTACAGGTATGCAAAAAAAATGTTTATTTAACAATGTTATTAATTTTACATTTATTTAGTATAATTTTACATTTATATGTTAAAATATGCTTTTAATTAAGCAGCATAATTATATATAACACTAAAATGATTGAATCAGCTAAATTATTTGAGCAGCTCATTACCATTTTTCTTAATGTGACACATACGTCACATCAAAATTTCACCTACTGTTTTAAGGTTAACAGCCCGATGTGACACATATGTCACCACAACATTTCCATAACTTGTTTTATATCAATTTGTACAAGATATGTTTTAAAATCAGGTCAAGTGTAATCTAGGATATGTTATTAAAACATTAGAATTGTTGCATGGGTTGAAACATACCTTTAGTAACAAAAACAAGCGTTTTTAAAAATTGCTGACACTGCAACATGTGCACACCAGACAGGCCACCATTTTGGAAATGTTACCATGGCAACAAAAATGCACAGATTGTCACATGACTGAACCTGGATGTTCCTTAAATGTCACTTAGGGACTTCCTGGGTTGAAAGTAAGGGATAATGCTTTAAAAAGACCTTTCCATATAATCACCAGTGTTTGTGACACCCACGTCACCACGGGTTCTTATGGGTTAAACAAAACAAAACGAATGGGCCGCCGATGTACAAGTTTTATGGGCCGTTAAAAGAAAAAAAAAAGTATGAGATTTATCGGCCCAAAAAGCACGTCGGCCCACCGGGCATTTGCCCGGTATGCCAGATTACCAGTCCAGCCCTGACCGGTGATGTTGTAAACACCTAAAGAGTAAGCATACATGTAAGTGACTACATGTGGTGTGATAGAACTTCAAGACCCTAGGCATAGTTGTCTATAGTAACATGAAAGCAAATAAGAAAAACCTGTCAAAGTCTAGAACTCTTGATTAGTTTGATTCCATAATAACCCAATGGAAAAACTGCTAAGCAAGTGCATATTGATTATCTGGAAGGTAGGCTACACGAATAAACAAGTTATGCAAAGCCACGAAATGGATCGCTGGGCCCTACCACCTTGGTGAAAACTTGCTGGGACCCGAGGGGTATATATGTCTCTTGCAAAAGCTTCAGCAGATACCACTGGGGAACAGGCTTTGACCCCACAGGTGATATCTTTTCCCTTCAGATTTAGTCACAGAACATGACTGGAACAGAACAATACATACACAGAGAGCAAACTTGAACTAATATAAACTTCTTCTTACGATTAATTTTCTCACTTTTATCATATAGTGAACAATGGTGTTGTAAATACCTAAAGAATTACATATGCCAAGTAAGCATACATGTACGTGACTACATGTGGTGTGATAGAACTTCAAGACCCTAGGCATAGTTGTCTATAGTAACATGAAAGCAAATAAGAAGAACCTGTCAAAGTCTAGAACTCTTGATTAGTTTGATTCCATAATAACCCAATGGAAAAACTGCTAAGCAAGTGCATATTGATTATCTGGAAGGCAGGCTACACGAATAAACAAGTTATGCAAAGGGGCAAAATAGATCGCTGGGTCCTACCACCTTGGTGAAAACTTGCTGGGACCCGAGGGGTATATATGCCTCTTGCAAAAGCTTGAGCAGTTACCATTGGGGAACAGGCTTTGACCCCATAGGTGATATCTTTTCCCTTCAGATTTAGTCAGAGAACATGACTGGAACAGAACAATACATCCACACAGAGCAAACTTGAACTAATATAAACTTTTTCTTACGATTAATTTTCACAATTTTATCATGTAGTGACCGGTGGTGTTGTAAATACCTAAAGAATTACATATGCCAAGTAAGCATACATGTAAGTGACTACATGTGGTGTGATAGAACTTCAAGACCCTAGGCATAGTTGTCTATAGTAACATGAAAGCAAATAAGAAGAACCTGTCAAAGTCTAGAACTCTTGATTAGTTTGATTCCATAATAACCCAATGGAAAAACTGCTAAGCAAGTGCATATTGATTATCTGGAAGGCAGGCTTCACGAATAAACAAGGTATGCAAAGGGGCAAAATGGATCGCTGGGTCCTACCACCTTGGTGAAAACTTGCTGGGACCCGAGGGGTATATATGCCTCTTGCAAAAGCTTCAGCAGATACCATTGGGGAAATGGCTTTGACCCCATAGGTGATATCTTTTCCCTTCAGATTTAGTCACAGAACATCACT
>NW_028296243.1:0-51657 GCF_964197995.2 Scardinius erythrophthalmus
ACAGTATCGCATCAGACGTTGTGCTATAGATCCCCTGAGGAACAATCCCATTCATTCTTTGCTATAGGAGAGGAAGAATTGTCTAAACTTGCTAAATCATCAAAATCAACAACATGTTAGACCCTATAACAACTAAACTACTGAAAGAAAAGTTCCAAAAGTCATAGATCCTCTTTTTAATATTATTAATTAATCATTGTCATTAAGATACATACTAAGAACCTTTAAGCTGACTGTTATTAAACCTCTTATACTAGAAAAGGCTGTATTCTCACAACTATGTTCCTTTTTAGAAAAAAAAAAAGGTATTTGCAAGGATGTATCTTAGTACTGAGATTGCTCTCATTAGAGTTACAAATGACTTGCTCTTATCATCCAATCATGGTTGTATCTCTCTATTAGTGTTACTGGATCTTAGTGTTGCATTTGATTCTATAGTATTGCCAATTTTTTTGAAAAGGCTCAACAATTACGTTGTCATTGCATTGTGAAGTTGCATTGGCATGGTTCAAATAATACTTATCTAATCGGTATCAATTTGTAGCAGTTAATGAAGAGGTATCATATCAATCACAAGTAAAGTATGGAGTACCACATGGCTCAGTACTAGGACTGTTGCTTTTCACCCTGTACATGCTACCCTTGCGAGATATCATTAGGAAGCATGCATGGTGTTAGTTTTCACTGTTATGTGATTATACTCAACTCTATATTTCTTCGCACCCTGATGAAACATACCAAGTCCAATTCACAAAATAAATGGTTATATAAATTCACATAGTTGATATAAAACAGAGGTTTTAATCATTGGACCAAAGCATGTAATGACCAAGAATACTGTCTAACACTTGACGGCTGCTCTGTCAAATCTTTGTTGTAAGTTAGGAACCTGGGTGTGCTCTGTGATACCTATCTTCATTTGAAAGCCACATTTCTAGCATCTGTAAAACCACATTTTTCCATCTTAAAAA
Source organism: Scardinius erythrophthalmus (assembly GCF_964197995.2). NCBI lineage: Eukaryota > Metazoa > Chordata > Actinopteri > Cypriniformes > Leuciscidae > Scardinius > Scardinius erythrophthalmus. The sequence goes on from NW_028296243.1 coordinate 972, forward strand.
TATATCTAAATTACGACATATGCTCTCAATGACAAATGAAAGAAAAGTGAATGCGTTCATGACCTCAAGGCTAGATTATTATAATGCTCTACTGAGTGGTTGCCCTGCACGCTTAAAGGAAAAGTTCACCCAAAAATTTTAATTTTCCATAATTTACTCACCCTAAGGCATCCTAGGTGTATATGACTTTCTTCTTTTAGCCTAACACAATCAGAGTTATGTTAAATAATATATAATACCTAGCTTTGTAATGGCATTTAATTGTGCCCAAGTTTTTGAAGCTCCAAAAAACACATCCATCCATCATAAAAGTAATCAAAGCTTTATAAACTTTAATCACTGGCTTTATTAGGCAAATTAGGCAATGGCAGTGGCAGTATACGCATTCACAAGAGAGTCAAGTTCCGGCCAAAGGATGACCTCTGACCCGACATATGATGTAGCGTAGCGTAAGATTAGGTGAGAATAGTCGCCTCTCGCGAAAACCAGGTAACTCCTGGACAAGGACAAGCCCTTATATCTTCAGCCTCAATTTACAGTTTCAGAAGGAAATTTGTCAGCACAGGAAAAAAAACTGAAAAGCCATTACATGGGAATCTACATACTGAAAAAAAGAGACACCAGTGCAAAACAGATGCACTGTCCAAAAATCAGCACCTTGTTCTTTGCAAATAAACTGGACAGTGTAATATGGAAAAAAGCATGCAAGCACGCATTCCTTCAAATGCATACTATAAATGGTAGAAAACAATGCTTGCATGAAGTCATTACTCCTCCTCGTGGCAACAGACGTGATAATGTGCACATGCGATGATGAGACGCTATTCTGATAGGCAGAAATGAACCAGTCAAAATACTACTTCTGTAGTGTGTCATCTGTTGTCTGTATCTCTGTGGTTTTTATTTTTCTTGTTTTAATGTTGCATTGGACCATTTAAATGGTTTGGTTATGTTTATATTAAACTTGACCACATCCTGTAAATTGAATAAAGTGGAACACACAAAAAAAAAGTGAAGACTTTGACTGGTTGTTGTTTGTTTGTTTTCTTTTTCATAGTGAAGCTTTCAAACTTCAAAAAGCATCATAGGCCTAAAATAGTAGACTCATGCGTCATATTCCAAGTCTTGTGAAGTCACACAATCGCTTTGGATAAGTAACTGGCCATAAGTCATTGTTCACTGAAAAAAAAATCTAAAATGATCTGCTCCAGCTCTCCTTGAGAGTTCATGACAGAAGTAACCCAGATAGCATGTAACCATTGAAACAATGTTGAGTCAGTGTTGATGCGTCAATGCTGATTACATTGAAATGACATTAGAAAGTGATGTTGCTTTAGCGTCACTCTTGCACTCTCGGTTAATATTGAAATAATGTTCAGATTTCAACCACAAATCAATAGTGTTAATATTGCTTCAACATTACAAAGTGATGTTGTTTTTGCATCACTCTTGCACCCTCAGTTAATGTTGAAACTGTTGAACAAAAAATCAATAGTAATGCTACTGAATCAACATCACACTATGATTGATTCTACATCACCGATGCTGAATCAATACTGAAATTAACAAAAATAATCAATGGTAATCTTGTTGAATCAACGTTACACTATGATGTTGAATACATCACTGCTGTTGAATTAACACTGAAATTAACAGAAATAATCTTTGGTAAATATGGTTTGATCAATGTTACAATGTGATGTTGATTCTAAATACATTTAGTTGAAACACTAAAAAAATACAACTGAAAAGGAATGTCAAGCAATGTTGCCATCTGATGTACCAAATTAATGTTTAAACAACATTAATATTTCAACTACAATTCAATGATGCATCAACAAATTCCTGACCATTTAAAAATTTGGCGAAAACCTTTTAAAATATAAATGACACCTTTCCAGCAGTTGAGTCAATTTATTTTATTCAATCAATCAATGACAAAAATATATTAAAAGATCATTCTTTAGAAATAGGACAAAAGCATTTCAACCTTTAAAAATAAAATTGGCTTCAGAAGTCTGATGTCATAACTACAGGTTGTCCAACGGTTCAGGTCTTACATCAGACTACTGCCTCTTTTCCTTTGGGTTGTCTGAAATCTGAAAAAGAAAGGATGATGTTACTCAAGAACAAGTCAATTCAGTTGCCACATTCAAGAATGTTAATACACTAAACACAATATGATTCATTTTAAAAACTCGCTGAACACAAAATATTCTAACTACAATTAAATTCTGATTATTTCATTTATTTTTCTAAAATCTATTAATGCTTCAATATCAAAAGAAATCATTATGGCAGGGGTGTCCGATTTTATCTCCAGCCCTAATTAAACACACCTGAGGCAGCTCAAGGTCATGAGGATCAATGAACACTTCCAGGCAGGTGTTGGAGCCAAAAGGTGTGTTCGACATCGGCTGCGGCTGGATGCACCCGATCGGCGAGACTAGCCGAGTGCAGGCGGTCGAGGGGCTGCAAACGGAGACGTGAAGTCGGACACTTTCTGGTTCCCGTAGTGACCGCTCACGTGGTGTTTGCATACTTTACCACAGCTGAAGTGAAATAAATGCAATATTTGCCTAATAATACACAGATGTTTCAGAGACATTTTCATTCAATACTTTATGTACTGCTTCATATAGCGTCTGTTTGAACGAGAATAAAGTTCAACATAAGCTACTATCAAGTGGAGTCTACGTTTTTTAATCAGTTTTATATTTGATAAACATGACACAATATAACATCGCAACTACATGAAAGGAGTGTTTACTGTTATAAAAAACTGATTTGTGAGCTTTAGAGGAACTAAAGGTGTTCGAATAAACACGAAACACACGTGATCGTTGTCATGCAGTGAATCCGGCCAATCGTGGAACAGCTGTGTCGTCATCAGCCCTTGTGCAGCCGCTCTTGAGGCCCTGTCCCAAATGGCGCACTTCATGCGGACTTTCGGTCTCGTGGACTTGAATTGCGCGTGCTCGCTGAGTCTACGAGTCCATAGACTGTCCCATTCAGCATTTTACCGCTCTGAAGTGTGCTCAGCAGCGCCCCCTTTGTACCCTTGAAGCGGTCTTCCGCGAAGCCCGCATAGAAGCAGGCTTCACGCACTTTAACTACCCAGGAATCCTTGCGAAAGGCCAATCACACAACGGATGGGAGGAGATTTCACTCACGGATAATTGTTAACATGGCTGAGAAGAAAATATTACAGTTTTTATGACCTAAATGTACATTTTACCAGTTGTTCCCTACAGTTTATACAAACATTATGGTCATCGACCAGTGGTTGATGTCTCAAACATAATAATAGTGCGTTGAATAATACGATCACATTATGATTCATTAAATAAATAGAACCGAATATCAGGGCTTTACTGAGTCATATGTAAACATAGTATGAATATTGAAACCTGTAAATTCATCTGAAACTCATGCACATTTTCATTATGTTTTAAAATTGCAATCTTAGTTCAAATGTAACATTATGTATTATTATGTACAACTGTATACATCATTTAAATAAGCATGATATATCTATTGTCTAATGCCCAGGTGATATGCACAATATCAAAATATAGAACTGTAAAATTAGGCTGTGTAGTGGACGTGGAGATGAGACGCTGGAGCGCAAAAAATGTGATTTCTCCTGTCCAACAACAACCAGACCTGTAATATTTCTGTCAGTAAGGTTATTTTTCACTCTGATGTCTCTGAAAATAAAAAGCTAGATGATATATTAAACTTTTTCTGTCGATGGGTAAATATCATATTCACAAAGCAATATACCTTAAATTCAAACCTAGTTGCAAATTTTTTTGCTTATGATTTACAGTTATTCTTCACTTCAAAAAATCCCCTCCAATAAAAGAGCTTCGAAAATATCCTGTATTATAGAACAAGTTTTATATAAATTGTAAAAATATTTTATTTACTGTTATTATTTACTTTAATTTTCTCTTTATCCCCACATGTTCATGTTCATTGTTTTGTATTATTTCCATTGTAATGATATATATTGTAATGCAAAAAAAAAAAAAAAAACAGGCCGTTATTTCCGGCGTGACGATCGAGTCTGTCCCAAAAATACCTCTCAATGCGCCCTCGTGGACTCACGCCAAGGGCCCTATAGGTCTGCACTACATGACGTCAACAAAGTGTGGACTCTGAGGAAGTCCACAAGTCCGGAGTGTGCCATTTGGGACAGGGCCTGAGAAGCTGCGCTGGCTGAGTTCTCCGGCTACTCTCGAATCGCTCTCGCGGTATTTGGATGGCATACGTCACAGTCACGTGGCGTCGGCGCTGTATCAAGTCGGACAAAATTTCTAACCGGCATGCACTGCTTTAAGTCAGCCGCCGATCGGTCTGCGCAGAGCTGCATTAAGTCGAACAAGCCTAAACTCTTCATGAAGAGGAACAAACACCTATGAGCTATATGGCCCTATTTTAACGATCTGAAACGCAAGTAACTTTGTGGGCGGGTCTTGGGCGCTGTTGCTATTATACCGGCGGGATAAATGACTCTTGCGCCTGACGCAAATCTAAAATGGGTTGGTCTGAAGTAGCTTCATTATTCATAGGTGTGGTTTGGGCGCAACGTGAAATAAACCAATCAGAGCGTCATCTCACATTCCCTTTAAGAGCAGACGCGCTTTTTCTAAAGCGGATTCCTATTGTAACGGCGGATTTGCCAGGCGCGGTTCACAGCCGAGGAGAGCAACGCAACATTAAGATGTGAGAAGATTAAGAAGATTAATTTCTTAAATTCTACATTCTTCAATTTTTACATTCTTCAAGCCTCTTCATTGGACCCTTGTGCATCATCCTATAAATTGCAACCAAGTGGCAAGCCTTTGTATTTCGATTTTTTCCCACTCCAAACCAAGATGGCCAAGGGTCAGTCAGACATGCCAAGTTGCTCCGGAATATCCACCCATTCCTTCTAATCTAGGAGACTCTTGTAGGTAAAAAAAATATTGCAGCATCAAGCAATATCTAATGAGTCATATCACAGTAAAATTTTCCAAGTTTTGATTTTAGATTGAGAGAAAACTCTGATTAATCACATGTCCACTGTAGTGGACGTCATGCATCAACTGCTATATTTCAGCTACAATTCATAATTATAATGTGAATATTGTTTTTGAAATTTAAAACTTAATCTGCAGTGACTTTTTACTGTAAATAAATGTATTTGTATTATTAGAAAGTAATTTTCATTGACATCGAAAAAAGTCATATGATTACATATGTATGACACTTGTAATGCATTACTTTATTTGTTAGATCAAAAAGTAATCTGATTTCGTAATGCACATTATTGTAATGCGTTTTTTTACTCATAACATCAAAAAGTAATCTGATTACGTAATGCATGTTACTTGTAATGCGTTTCCTTACTCATAACATCAAAAAGTAATCTGATTATGTAATATGCGTTATTGTAATGCGTTTCTTTACTCATAACATCACAAAGTAATCTGATTACGTAATGCATGTTACTTGTAATGCGTTTCTTTACTTGTTACATCAAAAAGTAATCTGATTAGGTAATGCACATTACTTGTAGTTAATTACTTGTTAGATCAAAAAGTAATCTGATTAGTTAATGCATGTTACTTGTAACGCATTACTTTACTTGTAACATCAAAAAAGTAATCTGAATGGGTTATGCATGTTACTTGTAATGCGTTACCCCAAACACTGATCATTTCAGATGAGATTGAAAAAACGTATCGCTAGGTTTTCTCAGAGGAGGGCTATGATAGAAATGTGCATGTCCATCTTGAACATAATCAGAATTATCAGCTAATAAGGGTGAATCTCCATACTCTGTTGCACTGGAGGGAGCATCTGTGGTTTCCACAGTTGTACCTTGACAGACTGTAGAAAATTCTGATGGAATCACGTCCTCGTGTTCTGATATCAAAGATACGCGAAGTGCAACTTGTATGAAGTTGTATGAAGCCTTTGCAATATTTTGCATTTATATTTTTTGTATATATTTTATAGTTTTCACATGATTTGATATAATTGTATTGATTAGTTCGTTAAATTCGCATACTTTATCTTTTTGATTATTGTCTTATTTAATACAGTATATCTTCAGTTTAAACCATAAACGCATGCTGTCCACTCAAGTGGACATCTGAAGATCTCTTTGAAATTTAAAAAAATAAATAAAATAAAAATCAATTCTTGTTTTTCATGCCCTAAGAGCAATAAAAACACAAAGGAAAAAAATCCTGACTGAGGATATCATAATTCATGCATGAAAGGGTTAGAGAATCAAAGTGTATGCGCGTTCTGCACACGCTACATTGATTATGGCCAAGCATGCGCCCTTAAAATAGCATCTAAATAACATGCGCAACGCGCCACTGACTTTAAACTATTTTTTTTCGGTCAGTGGTGGAATTGTTTTCTAAACCTGCAAAATAGCACGAGGGAACGTTTGCGCCGGAACTCTTTGCGCTGAACCGCCCTGGGGAGCGCAAATGTATTTCTTAGTTAACCGACGTGCGTCTGTGGAGGGAAAAGTCCGCTGTGCGTCTGGTGCAAAATAGGAATGATACATGCATCGGTGTACAAAGTCAATTGCGCTGGGTGCAAGATAGGGCCCATAGTCATTAACTATATCTCAGTTCATTTTCTGTGAAACTACATAGCATTCAAGTAACAAGTTTATCTTGTAGAATAAAAGAGCTTAGGTTTTTCAATTAATATTTCTTTAAAGGGATAGTTCAGCACGAAATGAAAATTCTGTCATCATTTACTCACCCTCAAGTTGTTCCAAACCTGTATGAGTTTCTTTCTTCTGTTGAACACAAAATAAGACATTTTAAAGAATGTTGGTAACCAGAAAGTTGATGGTGGCCATTGATTTCCATAGTAGAAAATAAATACCATGGAAGTCAATGGCTACCATCAACTGTCTGGATGCCAACATTCTTTAAAATATCTTCTTTTGTGTTCAACAGAAGAAAGAAACTCATACACGTTTGGAACAACTTGAGGGTGAGTAAATGATGACAGGATTTTCATATCGGCTGAACTATCCCTTTGAAGCTGCAGATTCACCTTATGTCGACCTTAATCTCTTTAAATATCACAAAATAGCCATGTCAGTCACTTTCTTAATAAACACAAGATGTTTTTTGTTATTGTGTTTCAGTGGAAACAAGCTAAACTGAATGCAAATCAGTTACATTTCTCAAATTTAATACAGATTCAGGAATATGAATGATTACCTGATTAAGCAGTGATGAGGCACAGGATATCATCAAGTCCCAGGTCAGGTGATTATGCTGTCGTCAACAACTCGGTGTATAATCAATATCAGCATTATCAGGAGGGTGCTTCTTTTTTTTTTTTTTTTTTTTTTTTTTGTCCATCTTCATCTGTCTTCATTCCTACTAAAGGAGCAATGTGCTCTGCATGCATGACGGATGCAAGACATGGGCTATGTTTGCAGTGTAACTTTCTTGCTCATGTTCATGTCTCCTGCACTTCAAGAAATGTGTTAAATTACGTTAGAATTCAGGAATTCAGGAACGTCAGGAAATTCGTTATAATTTCTTACATTTAATTTTAAATTTAATTTTAAATTTAAATTAAATTTCTTAAAAAAAATTAAGAATGTAGATGCACCATTGTTTGAAACTGTGCTAGATAACTCATGTAAGTATGTCAGGTGCTTTAACAAACAAGACTTCTGTATAGGATGCACCTATGTTTTCTCTCTAATGAAGAAGCATTGATTACTGAGAAGTGCGCATGCAAAAGCAAAATGGGTGTTTACCAATCAGTGGCCAATTTCAAACTACAATTAATGTTTTTCAACCATTTTTCAACAGACTTGCTAAACCACCCCACCCCTAAACCAAGCCCCCAGTGGATTAGAGCAAATCAGGTAAAGCGGTTGAAAATGCCCATTGTGGTTTGAAAACGCCCCACTGATAGAGAAACACCCAGTAGTGTTTTGCACAGATACATGCCTGCAAGATCTTGTGCTCATAAACTAAGACTCACTGTTAGTTCAATATCACTGTGCTCACCCATGTGTGCTGTTCCATTTCATCAAAATTTCAATGCTGATCCAACACACATTAAACATTGAAATTTTGATGTCAACCAAAATGATGGTTTGGTTCAAAACTCAACATTGAATCAATGTTATCATGCTGTCTGGGAAGTGATGTCTGATTCATGAACAAATCATTCAAATGGGTTTGTGAAAAGAATGGACTCAAATAGTTTCAGTGTTTTTCTACACTGTAAAAAAAAATAATGCTGCATTAAATTTTTTAACTACAATCAACTTGGGTGTCTAAGTGATTTCAATTTAAGTTACATTAAACTGACTTTTTTAAAATCTTGTAGCCAATAACTTACTCTTTTAATGGCTTAACTTATTTTGATGAGATAAAGCAATGTAAAAAAACATATGTTGTCATAACTTATTGATCATATCATATTTAAATTTTACACTGTAAAAAAGTTGCTGCTGCTTTAAATTTTTAAGTACAATCAACTTGGACGTTTAAGTCATTTTAACTCAAATGACAATAAATTGACTTAAAATATTATTTGAATCTTGTATAACATAAAAAATGAGTTAAAGCAATGGCAAAACATATGTTGTCATAACGTATGGATTATATAATTTAGTACATTTTACCATGATTGAATCAATTGTCTAGCCTGACGTCGTCATACTCAGATTCTGGTCAGAATTTCCCGACCTAAAAATTTGGTGGGCGGGGCTAAGTTCGGCTGGCATCCAGGCTATCAATTGTGTTGTCGGGAAACATATTATTTTAAGATTTTGTAGTGATTAGTACTAGATTGGGTTCTTTTAAGTAGTTCAGGTTTTTAAACTGATCCTTTACCAATAATTGAGAACTGATGACTGCTGACTTTCTAGGTCATGTGGAACTGGCAAAATTGCATATCGTTGAGGTTTTCCTGTTTTTGACCTATATGTGATTGCTTCCTCTGAAATTAATCATAACTTCATATATATACGATCTGAGCAATTTTGATCTCATGCATTCTCATGATGAACGTGATGCTATACAGAAGATAATCAGTATGCAGTACCATGCTTTTATTTTGAGACCAACATTCAAATCATTTCAAGTCATCGTAGAAGAATGTCCTGTAGACTTCATTTTGATTGTTTTATAGGGTATGTATATATTTCACAAATATATATATATATTAAATCTAATTTCACTACTGGAACATGTGGATTTGATATAAAATGAACTCAATGGACTACTATTTCAAATTCAGAGAAGACAACTGTAATGTACAGCATCTTCTGTGATTTTTGGAGGTAAATTCTTTTTTCTTCTTGCTATTTTAAATAAATGAACATACAAATGATTGTATATTTAATAAATTTATTTTGATTAATCGTTGATACAGAGAAGTATCAGTGTTTTAAATTTTGTATTACTAAGATGATTTTAAAGCAATTTAATGCTGTGAAAAAAGCTTTTTTGAAAACAGCAACAAATGTAAGACTGAAAATAAAAGAAATGTCTGAAATTCTTGAGGCAGGCCTTAGTTTATTAATTTGTTTACATAAATTGAAGGGATGCACAGTGCCTTATCTGTTTAAAGATGTGCAGTAAGCCAGGGACATACATGATATTCCCAGATAAAGCAGCACATCTCCCAGTATTGACATGATGTTTTCTAGGAGTAAAGTACCTAAAGGTAAAATGCTCAATCTTGCCAAACTAAGCTCTGTTAACTTCTATATTATTGTGATTTAAAAATAAAATAAAAATCCCACCATGGATTTCTCCTTTTTTAAAAGCTTAACAATAAAAGGAATATAATTGTTCCGTATCACAGGGATTTGCTACTTGCTACTTATGACTGGTATGTTTTAATAGTTTCATTTAATTTACATGCCATATGAAATACTTAATACGTTCAGACGCTGAAGGTACAATAAAGCCCAATGACACTTGTAACTTTTTCTGTTCGTTTTTTTATTTTTTATTTTTTTATTTGCCATTTATGATTATTTTTCATTTCTTTTATGTAAAGCACTTTCGATACCATTTTGAATGAAACGGTATTACATAAATAAACGTTGCTTGGTTTGCCTAGTTCTGCTGTTGATGCTTTTATATGTTTGGAACAGTAGCTGATGAAACATTAAATCATCAAATTCTTTTGACAAGTATATGAAGGTTTTAACTCTTTGGTGATATCTACGAATGTACGAATCCACAAAAGGTCACGAGTCACATGGGTAATTACCCGGAAGAATAATATTTATATGCAGTTGGTCAGTGATTACGATTGTTGAAAGACAATCCACAAAAAAAAAACACCAAAAACTGTTATATTTCAGTAATTCATTTTATTCGACAACTTGGCTCAGATTGTCAACATAATGGTAAGGCAAAACTAGCATTGAGTGCTAACACTGTGCTAACAAGTGCTTTAAAAAAGCGCAAAGATTCGAGTTAAACATTACATGTTTTATATATTCGAAACTGTAATATTTGCTTTCCTTTTAAAATAGTAATAATGCTTTTCATTACTTAAGGGTACAACTTGCTGCAAATTTGCTGGAGAAAAACCTTCGGAGAAATACACTCTTTTGCCGGAAGATAATGTGACTGAAGATGAATTATTGAGTCAATCTCAGGTATATAATTCATATAGAGACAGAATTATTTTAGGATTTTAGATAATCTCTACAAATGCCTGCATGCATCTTTCAGATTCCTGTCCAATGTAAGGAGAACCCTGAGGGTCAAGACGGAATGGTGGTATCTGACATGGAAGCCTTTCCGATGGTCAACATCCTCTGTGTAGAAGATCTTCCTAAAGTCAGGGAATTTAGTCAAAATAAAAAGCAGTAGCTCGGCAGATTGGAATTTGAAAGCTTCACGTCAATTTTGTCATGGAAATGTCTTGAAATTTTGAATAATTAAAAGTTTTAAACAACAATAAAATGTGGTTATTTTTTGTATTTCAGACGTTTTTATTCTGTTCTCAAGACTATAGAACTGATATAAGACCACACACTTGCTATACTTCCAGCTAATACCATCAAACTGGTCTTCAATCATCTCCTCCATTGGCTGCCTTTAACTGCCCACATCAAGGCCTCTGGTATGTAGAGGGAATTTTTAACATGTAAATGTTAAATGTTTAACATAACATTTAACATTTTTAACATTTTTAACATTTTTAACATGTTTAAGTGCTATAATCGGGTCCCCGGTGTATCTACCAACCCAGAAAATGTGAAAAGTGACCCAGTAACTTTGTTTTGGTAAGCCTTTCTCTGCAAGCATGTAAAAAATATAAGCCGATCAGATTTCGCTCCAAAAAGCATTTTTTTTGCAAATGCATGGATTTTTTTGGCAAAGTTGCACATCAACCGCTACAGTGGACTCTTGTGCATCATCCTATACATTGCCACCAAGTGGCAAGCCGTTTTGTGTCGATTTTTTCCCCCTCCAAACCAAGATGGCCAATGGTCAGTCAGAAATGCCAAGTTGCTCCGGAATATCCACCCATTCCTTCTATCCTATGAGACTCTTGTAAGGCTGGTGCCAGTATGTCTGATCGACCCCTCGATGAAACAAAAGGCCCTCCTGAGAATTAACACTTGAACTATCTCCTGCATATGTAACAGGAACTTCCGAGACGCAGCACACAGTGCAACTCACACTTCACACAAACTATCTCCCCTTCATCCCCCTCCTCCTCCTCACCTAAAATACACTGAAAACCTATGCAATGTTAAGTATGTACAAGAAGTAACTATGCATGTTTGATATCATTTAAAGTGTCTCAGTGCGCTTGGTAAAATGGTCTTGTAAGGCCCGCTATTGGTCCAATCTGCCGGTTCGCCAATACACGGGGAAGGAATCATGTGTTCTGTCCTCACTCATGCAAAGTATTGGTTGGTTATATTTGCAATACATTAATCATGTATTCCCTCGTTAATTCATCTGACTCCATAAATGAAAGGTTTAATAATATCTGTGCCTCACAAAAAGTGAGCGAATGTTTGACTATTCCTTTTAACCATTAAATGAACAATGTCAAAATCAGTTAGAATAATCACGTTACAATTTAATATTTCAGATATCAGAGATCAATTCCACAATCAATTCAAATATCTAGTACATGGTTATGCATTGGTTTCACCATATAATCTTACCCAACTTGTACCTGAGATAGAGAGAGAGAGAAAGGGAAAAAGAGAGAGAAAGAGAGAGAGAGAGAGAGAGAGAGAGAGAGAGAGAGAGAGAGAGAGAGAGAGAGAGAGAGAGAGAGAGAGGCACGCACACCTTCCTTTATCCTGTTTGCCCAGGTGATATGGGGGATGGGGAAAACCACCCTCAAATGGCTTAACCAGTTCCCTTTCAAGGGAACTCGCGTTGCGTCGAGAATGACGCTATGGGGAACGCTTTGCGTGATGACGTCTTGAAGCACATGTAAAATCAGTCCAATGGTGTGGCGGAACGTCAGAGGCGGGTGACGTCACATACCAGGAAACTATAAAAGCCGGCCCGAAACAGAAAACGAAAGCTTTCTGAGTCTTCAGTTGCGCTCTGTGTTGAAATCTGTCCTTGTTATTTGGTGTTGTCTGTCTATATATATATATATTCAGTTATGGCGAGCAAGCAGCAGTTTAGAGTGTGTGTCCATCCCTGCCCGCGTTATTTAACGGGAGGTGACACACACACTCTTTGTGTTGTTTGTTTGGGAGAGGAGCATGCCCAGTCAGCACTCGAGGGTGGTGACTGTGTGCATTGCTGTGCGCTTCCATTGCGGACGCTCCGATCCCGTTTGGCTCGGTTCAATCCCGACCACGTTCCCCAGGGCTCTGGTCCCGCTGTTGCCGAGGCACAGCGGCGATCTCAGACCTGGGGTTCGCAAATGGATCTATCAGTGGATGTTGAGACGGGCTCTGCCTTATCTCAGCAACCGTCTGATAGATCCAGTGCCTCTTATCAGGGTGTGGAAGCACGCGCTGCGGTTTCTTCCCCCCCGATGGAGGCACCAATGCTGCAATTGTCCAGCTCTGAGGAGGTGGACGTTGTTAGTGTTGACGCTGGGTCTGAGGATTCGCCACCTCAGTCCCATGCATTTGAGGAACTGCTCGAAGTAGTTACAAGAGCGGTCGACAGATTATCTATTGAGTGGCCAGAAGATAGGCAGGACGTTCGCTCGAAAAGTAAGCTCGACGAACGCTTCCTGCCATCTCGTGCACAGCCTCAGCGCAGAAGCCTTCCGTTTTTCCCCGATCTCCACACCGAGGTGTCGAGATCGTGGGGGAAACCCATGTCATACAGAGTTTATAGTGCACAAACATCACACTATTCATCCATCTCAAACTATAAGCAGCATGGTTACGGGGAGATGCCGAAGGTGGAAGAGACGCTCGCGAGCTATCTCTCTCCAGCAACGGCATCCTCCCTGAAGGCATCTGTATTACCCACCAAACCAGTTAGAATGACTTCATCCCTGGTTAATAAAGCTTATTCCGCCGCTGGCCAAGCTGCAGCATGTTTACACACTATGTCCTTGATGCAAGCATACCAGGCAGAATTATTGGGTGATTTAGATGAGGGCGGGGGAATTGGTCCTGATACAGTCTCTGAACTGCGGAGAGCCACAGATTTGTCTCTCAGGGCCACCAAGGAGACGGCTAAATCCATCGGCCGCTCTATGGCAGCCCTGGTGGCCACTGAGAGGCATCTGTGGCTCAATTTGAGTGAAATTAAGGACAAAGAAAAACATTTTCTTCTTGATGCTCCGGTTTCTACATCAGGTCTATTTGGTGATGCTGTAAATAGTGCTGTTATTAAGTCACAAGAAGCTTCTAAGCAGGCAGCCACACTTCAAAAGCTTCTCCCCCGCCGTTCTTTCTATGAGGCTGCTGAGCGGGAGCAGCCTCACTCATCTAAAAAGAGTGCTGAACACCGTGCCACACAAAAACAGAGTGTGTCCTCCCGTGCTCCCCCACAAAAATCACGGGGACACGGAGGGCGCGCTCAAACCCAGCAGTCTTCGAGGGGTAAGACGGATCTGCGGACCGTCATTATCGCCAAGAAGGCTGCTGGGAAAAAGTCCTGACGTCCGAGGGCTCAGGACAAATGAGGGTAGTCCCCCCCGAAGCAGAGCGTTTAACACCTCTTTTTACGGTGCCCGTCTCTCTTCGGTACCCTCAGGGGACCGTTCTGCCAACCCTGCCACCTCCGGTGTTACAGGGCGCAGCGGTCTCCGGCGAGCACATATCTCAAGGACCACCCGGAAACGTAGTGGCCTCGGGATGCCCGCCCCCTCTGAGGAGGGTGTTAGAGCAGTCTGTTCAGTCGTTCCCTGCCGGTGCGCCGTTACAGGGCGACGAATTGACTACTCAACAACAACAAAATCCAGAAACCAGTCTCGAGAGGCTGGTACCTCTAGTAGAGTCTTTGACAGCGTGGAAGCTACTGTTAAATGTTTCTCTTTGGGTCCTGCAGACCGTAGAAAAAGGGTATCAGATTCAATTCAAAAGACGCCCACCTCGGTTTATGGGGGTCCTGCCCACAGTGGTGGGCCCCGAGCAGGTTCTGGTTATGGAACAGGAAGTGAACACTCTGTTAGGGAAAGGGGCCATAGAATATGTACCTCCCTCCAACAGGGAAACCGGGTTTTACAGCCGGTATTTCATAGTTCCGAAAAAGGACGGGGGATTGCGTCCCATTTTAGATCTTCGAGTTCTGAACGAATCAGTCATGCAGCTCAAGTTCAAAATGTTAACATTGAGACAGATCGTGCCACAGATCAGGTCCGAGGACTGGTTTGTCACGATAGACCTCAAGGACGCGTATTTCCATATTTCCATCCGTCCGTGTCATTGGAAGTTCCTGAGGTTTGCTTTCGGGGGCAAAGCATACCAATATCGTGTTCTTCCATTCGGCCTAGCTTTATCACCCCGCACTTTCACCAAATGCATGGATGCAGCTCTGGCGCCGCTGCGCCTCCAAGGTATTCGCATCATGAACTACATCGACGATTGGTTGATTTTAGCTCAGTCGCATCAGTTGGCGGTTCAACATCGAGATGTTGTTCTCGCCCACATGAAAGAGTTGGGGTTACGGCTGAACGCCAAGAAGAGTGTGCTTTCTCCACTCCAGAGGACCACTTTTTTAGGCGTAGTTTGGGATTCAGTGTCGATGCAGGCGCGCCTGTCACCGCCACGTATAGAGTCCATCCTTGCAGCTGTGAAAAGTGTAAAGCTAGGCCAGCTACTCACTGTCAAACAGTTCCAGAGACTGTTGGGTCTCATGGCAGCAGCTTCCAACGTGATACCTTTTGGACTGCTGCACATGAGGCCCCTGCAGTGGTGGCTCAGGACCAGGGGGTTTTCCCCGAGGGGCAACCCATTTCGCACAATCAGGGTCACGCGGCGATGCTTACGTGCCCTGGTTATGTGGAAGAAACCTTGGTTCCTGTCCCAGGGCCCAGTGTTGGGAGCTCCTTGTCGTCGCAAACTGCTAACGACGGATGCTTCCCTCACGGGTTGGGGAGCGATCCTGGAGGGTCGCTCAGCTCAAGGTCTGTGGGAAGACCATCATCGTTCCTGGCATATCAATCGCCTAGAGATGTTAGCTGTCTTCCGGGCTCTGAGGAGCTTTATCTCAGATCTCAGGGGACACCATGTGTTAGTACATACGGACAACACGTCGGTAGTCGCCTATATCAACCACCAAGGGGGTTTGCGCTCGCGCCCGTTATCCAACTTGGCACGCCATATCCTCTTGTGGTCCCAGGGGAAGTTGCTGTCACTCAGGGCAGCTTACATCCCCAGGGTCCAGAATATAGGAGCAGACACTCTGTCGAGACAGGGGCCGAGGCCCGGGGAATGGAGGCTCCACCCCGAGGTGGTGGAACTGATATGGAGGGAGTTCGGCCAAGCACAAGTGGATCTGTTTGCGTCTCGAGAGACTTCTCACTGTCCACTTTGGTTCTCCCTCACGCATCCAGCTCCTCTGGGACTGGATGCTATGGTTCAGACGTGGCCGAGGCTACGTCTGTACGCCTTTCCCCCAGTTGCTCTGCTCCCGGGAGTTCTGGAGAGAGTTCGCAGGGACCGGGTTTGCCTGCTTCTTATAGCCCCGCGTTGGCCGGGCAGAGTATGGTTTCCCGATCTGGTCTCCCTCCTCGACGGGCATCCTCTGGAGTTACCCGTCAGGGGAGCCCCCTGTCCCAGGCAGGGGGCTCAATATTTCACCCCCGCCCAGAACTGTGGAACCTGTGGGCTTGGCCTCTGAGGGGGCCCAGCTCATAGAGTCAGGTCTCTCAACTGAGGTTGTTGAGACCATTCTACAGTCCAGAGCTCCCTCCACGAGGAAACTTTATGCCCTGAAGTGGAGAGTCTTCACTTCTTGGTGTAGTGACCGTCGGTTGGACCCAGTTAACTGCCCAATTGGTACAGTGCTGGAGTTCCTGCAGGACCGGTTCACAGCAGGTCTAACCCCGTCCACTTTAAAGGTTTATGTGGCGGCCATTGGTGCTTACCACATTCCTTTGGGTGGAATGTCTGTGGGTAAAGACCCTTTAATATCCCGTTTCCTTCGTGGCACTTGGAGGCTGAGGCCTGCAGTTCGCTCTAGGGTTCCGCCATGGGACCTGTCCATTGCATTACAAGGCTTGTCCCTGGCCCCCTTTGAGCCCATTGAGGAGGTTCCTGAGAAGTTTTTAACGCTGAAAGCTCTTTTTCTTCTTGCTATTTCCTCTCTCAAGAGAATAGGGGATCTCCAAGCGTTGTCGGTGGCTCCGTCATGCTTGGAGTTTGCTCCGGGTATGGTTAAAGCGTTTCTTCATCCAAGACCGGGTTATATTCCCAAGGTCCCCACTAATGTGGCTAGACCTATTGTTCTGCAGGCCTTCTGTCCTCCTCCCTTTCAAAATGCTGACCAGGAGGCTAATAATTTGCTTTGCCCTGTGCGGGCGTTAGACGCGTATGTCCACAGAGCTGCCCTGTGGCGAAAAAGTGATCAATTGTTTGTGTGCTTTGGGTCCCCTAACAAGGGAGGTCCAGTGTCTAAGCAAAGGATGAGCAAGTGGGTGGTCGAGGCTATCTCACTTGCTTATGAGGCGGCCGGGCAGCCTTCTCCTTTGGCTGTCCGGTCACACTCTACTAGGAGTATGGCGGCCTCTAAGGCTCTTATATCAGGAGTGTCTTTACAGGACGTCTGTGATGCGGCAGGCTGGTCCTCACCGCACACTTTCGTCAGGTTTTACTCTCTGGATCTAGACTCTGCTCCAGGGTCTCATGTTTTGTCTTCCTAGTGCTGCTCTACAAGATTTCACACAGTACAGACATTTGTAGCTATGGAGGCGTTGGTATAGACGTTCCCCATAGCGTCATTCTCGACGCAACGCGAGTTCCCTTGAAAGGGAACGCCTCGGTTACGACTGTAACCTCGGTTCCCTGAAGAGGGAACGAGCGTTGCGTCGCCTTGCCATATCTCCTTCATGCCTGTCAGCTCGACTTCAGACTCTTACGAAGCTTTCGTTTTCTGTTTCGGGCCGGCTTTTATAGTTTCCTGGTATGTGACGTCACCCGCCTCTGACGTTCCGCCACACCATTGGACTGATTTTACATGTGCTTCAAGACGTCATCACGCAAAGCGTTCCCCATAGCGTCATTCTCGACGCAACGCTCGTTCCCTCTTCAGGGAACCGAGGTTACAGTCGTAACCGAGGCGTTTTCTCTAAACTTCTATAAACCTTATTACCTTTTATTTTATCTATCTGGATATGAGATATCTGTACCACTCACTTTGAGACATTTCAAATGACACCAAAAACATAACAGTCAATGATAAACATTCACATTAAACCATATTCTTGTGTGAGTTCTTAGTAGTTTGCGGAAGTGAGGTCGTATGGGGGAGGTCAAATGGTAATTAGCCCTTTGTCTCAGACCAGGGCCTCAACCTGTATTTTCAGTCTTACAGTCTCATTCTCCCAACCATAATGAAAAGCTAAAAGAAGTTATAAAATATGAGAAAAGTGATGTATCTCTAAAAGGCCAGATCCTCCATTCAGACTATACCTCCTGTATATAAAACAAGAACCCATTCAAGTACAAATTCTGATCTCACAGTGTGAACCCCTCAATAGGGAACTAAAATCTAATTATAATGACAGACACCACCATTTGGTAAGAGCATTGAATTATCTGGGTAAGGAAAAGGGGCAGAAAAGTTCGGAAAGTCTGTAGGTTGACTTCCCACACAACCGCTGTGTGTAATTTTTGTTGGCAGGTAATATAATGGCAGGTTTAACATAATGGCCACACAAATGTGGTTCAGGCAACGCAATTGATTATCTTCACTGCATATTTACAACAACACGAAATATAAAGCACAACCCTGACTCTTTTTGTTTTCATTTAAAAAATATGATGAATAAAAAACATTATAATATTGATCATTAAAACGAATATTTAGCAAAAAGAGACAGAGTTGTGTCATATATGTAGGCTATATACAGTGAAGAGAATAGGCAACATGCAGACTATAATAAAATATTGTATAGGCTATGTTTTAAATATATAAAATAAAATGACATAACCTTTTTTGTTAAATGTCAGTTTTAATGATCAATAATAGCCATTCTAAAAGTATAAGTAGCCTAAAAGGTATAAGAAGCTATACAACAATAAAGCCAACGATTCAGTCAAACATAAGTCAGCTCTCGCTAAAACGTTAAATTTAAATAGACTAACGTTAAATAAAGCTATGAAACTTCACTTTGCTCTCAGCTAAAACGTTTTGCCAGGGAACAAATTATACATTAATGAGACAAATAAAATAAATAAATCGCCTGTTGGATATACACAAGACAATTTATATCTCATGTTAGTTAAACCACTAGACTAGACATCCGAGCCACCGGCAAGTCAGCAGCACTAGCCGAGAGAGGCTGTTCTCGGCGGGGTACGAGCGCCGAGCGTCCGATTGCCTGGTTCTTAAAACTCCGAAAACGTCAGATCAAATTTTCAAATAGGCGTTATCTTTATAAATAAACCAAAGATTTGAGCTTTTAACAACTACATTCTCGCCTGAAATACTCTTAAAACTACATTTTGTGACACAATTATAGCAGTATTTTTAAATTACGCGGGGTTTCTCCTCTGCTATTGATGCTTGCTGGTTGGTGTGAGATGCATTCTGGGATACCTGGCTGTCTGAAGTCCGCACAAGTCACCTCTCGATGCATCCTCGGTAAAAGGGGCGGATCAAGAACACATCCGGGGATTCGACCTGGACTTGGCTAGATGTGAACTTTGAATTGGAACAGTACTAGGGCAGCGACTGATGACGTTTCACAAGTCCACAAGAACACAAGTACAGACAAGTTCGCATATTGAGAAACGGCTACTGTCTCATCAGCTGATTCTGCTCAGCTGAGATGCATCAGCTGTTTTGCATCAGCGCATCAGCTGTTCAACTCCCCTCGCTGTAATGGCTATGATATAAACAGGGCGCCCTCTTCAAACAGATTCAGTTCGCTCCCAACTGCTGATGCTAGCTCTTTGCAGCCCGCCACCTCCCCAGCTCCTCCTTGCCGTGTATAACGTGGCATTTGCTTTGTCATCGTTGCTGCTCTGTTCATAGGGGGGAAAAGTTCAGCTCTCCCAGTCCTAAACTGTGTGAGCGTTCCCTAATGCTGCTGCTGTCCTCTGACTCTCTGCTATTTCATGGTGCTCATGAAAGGTCAGAGGACTCCCTGAACAGAGCCATACCGCCAAAACATTTAATTCAGAATTTATCAACTTGAATTGCAATTTATTCAATACAATTTTTTCCTAAATCATTTTTATTGTCATGTGTGTTCTTAACTTAATGGACCTGACAGAACTGATGATTTTATTCTTATGAATTCGATTTTGAATTATTGCTTCATGACCTGGTCAATAAATTGTAAACGTTTGATTTTATTCTAACCGACTCCCCAAGTAGATTATCGGATTCGTATATTTCCACAAGTTTGCGTCAGAGATTAGTGACGACTAATACCTGGTATCAAATTCAAGTGTGCTTGGATGAGGAGACGAGTTATTTTCCGTCTAGAATCAGCAAATGCTGTTTGATCAACCTAGATTTGGGTGCGTCTAATTACCTCTGTTTTAATTTAATGTTACTTTAGATAAGTGTATGTGGAATTCCACGAGCTTGGCCAAACCAAAGCCATTTTAAGAAAGGTAAAGTTGATCGACTAACGTCTTTTAATGGTGGTCAAGACCTCTACTAAAGTAAAACGATTGAAATAAAGTTCCTGAGGAGGCATTAAAGGGGGCTATGTATGTAAATAATTCAAAATGTCCACACGAGTCTCAGGGTTCAATGAATACTTTGTATTGTTACAATCATGCAGCAGGTAGCATACAGGCAAGTGTTCAAAACTTAAACTCCCCGCAACCGCGTGAGTTTCCCAGGGCAACGCCACCGCGTGCGTATGTAACAGAATGCCCTTAAAGCTATAAAGTCACATTTACATATGCACATTATACAACATCTCCCCTTTCAAGTTTTGTTTCTTTCTCTGAGGATACACAAGATACCGAAGATATCCTGACTGTTCCTATAACTGAACATTTGAACGGTACTGCACTTGATTAAACAGTAAGGCACTAGTATCAGTAGGCTTAACTCATCAAACATTACTCTGTGCAATATATAAACGAGCATTAGAACATAAGCTCTCTTCGCAGTGTAAATAAACTTTTCAGTCCACAAAATCAACAAACATTTCCTTTAAGTCATCTTTTCCTCTCCCCACAATGCATGGCTCCAAAGGTGAAAAAAATAGCCACACCTTCACAGATTCAACCTTTCAACGGGTTTACTCAGTCTACCAGACCGGGTATGGAACAGTCCAGTCTGAGTCTCTGGCGGTTTGACACTGGGGGTTGGTGATGCAATGTCAGCAAAGACTGCGGGGTCAGGCTGCTGTGTGGCAGCACCTTGCTGTAGTCCATCTGGAGCTAGGGGGTGAGTGTCTCCAGCTGCCGGAGGAACATGCTGCAAGTGATGCCGGTTGCGTCTCAAAGTTGCTCCCTCAGGTGTTTCAATAACAAAGGAGCAGGTGAAGTATTTCCAGGAACCGTGAAAAATAGTCAGACATGACAAGTTAAGTGTGTTTGTTATGATCACACAGGTCCATAGCAAGTCTCTTCCAAGGCCGGTCAGGAAGGGGGGTAGAGATGAGAGGTTCTTTCCGCTGGCTGGGTTTCATCTCACGGCATACCTGACAGGACTGGACCTTTTGTTGGATTGCTGATGAGATGCTGGGCCACCATACGGACGCATGTGTTCGCTCTCTACACTTTGTCAAACCTTGGTGTCCGTCATGTATTCGGTTCAGGATGTCATTTCTCAGCACATCAGGAATCACCATACGGCTGCCTCTGATGACGATCCCATTGCATTCAGATAATTCAGTTTTCATGGGAAAATACTCTCTGATTGCTGCTGGGACGTGGCCTATGTAATCTGGCCACCCTGACTTTATGTACTGCAACACCAGTTGAAGGTTACAGTTGGCTGCCGTAGCTGTCTTTATGGCCTCAAGCTTACGTGGGGTTGCAGGCAGGGCGTCTACAACGGCTGCTATATAGCACACTACGTCTGAGTGAGTGTCAGTCTCCGTTTCCAGGCACTGTAGTGGACTCCGTGAGAGTGTGTCGGCCACTGTTAAGGTCTTTCCTGGTGCATATTCGGCCATCAGTTTAAATCTCATAAGTCTCATGAGCAGTCTTTGGCACCGTATTGGCACGTTGTCCAGGTCTTTCTGATTCATGAGGGGTACCAGAGGTTTGTGGTCGGTGACCAATTTGAAGCTCTCAAGGCCACACAGATACTTTCCAAATTTCTCACAGGCCCAGACGCTCGCCAAACACTCCTTCTCAATCTGTGCATATCTGGTCTCGGCATCAGACAGGAGACGTGAGCAGTATGCCACAGTTTTCCTTTCCCCTTCATGTAACTGCAACAATACTCCGCCTATGCCATAACTGCTGGCGTCAGCTGAGACAGCAGTAGGCCGGTTCACATCGTAGAACTTCAGGACTGGAGAAGTGGACAGGATGTCTTTAATCCGCTGGAATGCCTCCTGCTGAGAATGGTCCCACGTCCATACTGACTTGGACTTTAACCCTCTGGGGTCTAAGGTGTTTTTGGGGTCCTTGAGATGTTCTGACATGCCCTGACATTTGTGCTTTTTTCAGTTGCTTATAAACATATTAATGGCAAAAAAAAAATTACACACTATTTAGCACAAACAGGGCTACCATAATATGTGAGCAACAAGAATGTACATGTCTGCATTTTTGAGAGAATAATGTTTATGCGTGGTTATTGAAAAAACTAAAAACTAAAGTTTCTGAAATAAGACCACAAAACACATACTAAATATGTGCCAATAAGACTTTTGTCTAATGGATGTCCTCGCCTAGTGTTTTTTTCTTCAAAATGATGTGAAAATCACCCTGCCTAATCATTCACATAACACAATACATTGATTTGAATTTTGCAAAGCACTTTATGTTTGGAAAGGCAATATGCGGAGTGGGCGTCAACGATCATGCATATTTAGTGGTTCACACCTGAGGAGACAATGGGGCTGCATACTTAATTAGCCATTCATTCAGGTGAGTCACTGAGCCACAAGAATGCAAGAGCAACAGTTGGAAGCATCTCAATTCTTTTTTATTTGTCCACATATTGTGCTTGCAATTTGGCCTATAATATCCAAGGAAAACATGTCTAGTAATTGTGCAGTTAATTCTCATACTGTATTTTCAGTTTTGGAATATTTATCCTCTCCCCAAATTTGTCACTAATAAAACACAATAAAAATTATTTAAAGAAAAGGCTTATATTTACCTTTTAATAGTTTAATAGTTGTATAGTTTACATCTACCTTGTAAATATATTTTTTTATTAAAAAGGTTACAATTACAACAACAATTCAAGTGTAATCTTTCTTTGTAAAAACTAAAGTATACATTTTATCATACATATTTCAAAGTTAAGGATTTGATTGATTATTTGATTACTTTATTTTTGACAAAACATACTATATTTAACACAAGCAAAAATTGGCAAACAAAAGCTTATTTGAGGTGGCAGATATTTTACAGTAAAAATGTATAATCTATCCAAAACTAATCAACGAAATGTTGTCTTTCATATGTCTGTAACATAGGTCTTTCATTTTTATTATAAGAAATATAAATGTTAATTTGCAGTTTAATACGTTGCTTATACAAATACATTTTATTTCAACATATTTCAGTCGATTTTTACTCAGTATAGCAATACAGTTTGCTAAAACCGAAACATTCATGCACAAACAGAAACGCCTGACTGTAACGTTGTTTTTATGAAATATTAGGGCATATAAATGTTAATTTTCAGTACTACAGTATTCGGATCCTCTCTCCTCGCAATACCCGCACTCTGAGGTAGATTTTCCATTATTATTAATCCTCACAGCGCTGCCAGATGGTGTAAACACGTAGGTTACAATGATATGATTAAACTTGTGTTTTCTCGAGCAGATATGGGGGGCGTTCACAGGTTTGCTTGGATTGCCTCAGTAATTTGCGTGTGAATAGCACGCGCTCTCCGTGGGCGGGTTCACATTACCTTTGAATGAGCTCTAATTAGCTCGACTGGAATCGCTCTCTTTTAATACAGATTTCACAAGATGAGAATATTTGTTTTTTATATCAATTACCTCATTTAAAATGAAGAGAATTCAAGCTTCTTGCCTGTGTGTCTGTATGCCTGTTTGACTGAGTATTCGCTGAGTTATTGTTCATTTTCGGACGCGTTTCAGAATGGTCTTCACTGACAGAGAGAATGCAGAACTCGCATCACGTTTATTTTTCTTTATTTGGCAAAAAGCACAACACTTTGTTTTTATTGTAAGTATACACAAAAATAATACACATTTAACAGAATCGATTGATGTATGAAACTTGCTTGTAATATCAAAGTCCACAGAGCAAAATTAATTTCTTCTGAACTGAACTGAAAAAAAGCGAGCTGGTATCGCCGGCGATACCGTCGACCCCAGGGGGTTAACAGGTCATAAAGTGGCTGACACACAGTAGACAAATTTGGAATGTATCTCCCCAAGTAATTGAACATGCCCAAAATACGCTTTAGGTCTTGCACGTTCTGTGGTGGTGGGAGCTCGCGGATTGCCTTGACTTTTTCAGGGTCGGGCCTCACACCTGACTTGTCAATGACATGACCCAAGAAGTGAAGCTGGTCCTGCCTAAACTTACATTTTTCTTTGTTTAGCTTCAGGCCGGCTGACTCGATCCTTTCCAGCACCTTGCTGAGACATTGGTCGTGCTGCTCTGGAGTATCTCCATACACAAGGACATCATCCATGAAGATAGCCACGCCTACCAGGCCATTGAGGGTCTCTGTCATTTTGCGTTGGAAGATTTCCGGAGCACTTGTGATTCCGAATGGGAGTCTTTTAAACGCATATCTTCCAAAGGGTGTTATAAAGGTGGTTAACTTGGTGCTTTCAGGGTGCAGAGGTATCTGCCAAAACCCGGAGGCGGCATCCAGTGACGTGAACATGGTTGCGCCACTGAGTTTAGCAGTAATTTCCTCAGCAGTTGGAAGGACGTACCTCTCTCTCCTTACAGCCTCGTTTAAAGTGTAAGTTGCAGGTTAAATTTTTCACGAAGATAATGCAATGTGTTTATTAAACATAAAGATAAGAACCGCCCACCATTGTTTTTTATACCAAAATGCTGATATAATATGAAAAGTGAGCACTTTTAACTGTGGTTTTAACCGCTCCCGCTCCCTTCCACTAGATGGGGCGTGACGTCATATGAGGAACTCACTAGTAGAGTTACCGGCATAGTCATAGCTATAGATGCCTTACATAACTGCAGAAAAGTTGGTTGTATGTTTTATTTGATAAAAAAAATATGGATAAAATAACTCCATTGTAAACATACTCGTGTGTGCTGACTTCAAGGGGACCGTGATCCTGCCTGAAATGAGAATAAGCTATTCGCAAAACAAACGGGTTCAGGCACGTCAGATCAGCCGGTCGCGGGTCGAGCTGCTCCACTAAACTCCAGAACGCGTTCACCTCACGGCAGCACTTACTCTCCACTGCTGATAGCCCACACAAACACAGTGATGGGGACATCGATCTCTCTTTTTCTTTTCTGACAATAAACATCGCTAATTAAATCGTGAGAAATTGATAACGCGTGGATTGAGGAAGTGTATTACATGACGTTTGAGGCGGCGATGAGACTAGCGATTGATGCCTGTGCAGTGTGTGCATCTCTAACGTTGCAGCTCTGATTTGGACTGACTTACTGTAAGTAAATAATGTATTCAGTTCAGTTGTTGTCCCTCCTTGCTATTCTACATGACGGCAATATTTTGAAAATACTTGCTTGTTCCGTTATATTATCCGGGTTAAGTTTGCACCGGGCTAGACTTGCTCTAACGTAGCTAACGTTTCTCACCAGGACACCTGGCCAACCCTCCACTCATTCTCCTCACACCAAGCATTAATAACTCTTTGAGTGCCATAGCTGCCCTCTCTCACGCCTGACCAGTTAAAAATTGTAGGGCTGTGGTCCATAAAGAATTTGATGGTTTCCCACATCCTCAGTCGTTCTCCAAATAGCCATAATACAGTAGGAATCTAGCAGAGTATGGGTTGCGAGTTCCTCTTGTGACGTCATCACCCAGTAACTGAAAAAACACGCTACCGTTGAAGAAACCCCAATAAATGTTATTTTAACGCATTGTAACGGAAAGCAGATGATCAGGTCTGCCTTTGTGTTGATCAATCAAATCTAATCAACAAACAAAAGGTACTGATTAACCCCTCAAAACAAAACAACAGTGTTAGCAGATGCTCGGTCAGGTCCCCTGAGTTAATCTCATCAACTCAAGAAGATATTCACCCTGAAAAGGAAGGACAAAGTTCACCACGCGGTTCCACGTGTGCACGACTCTGCATACACACACACAAAACACAGACTCCTTATCATGCCCGACCACTTGTGGTCAAAATTACCTTTTTAAAATGTTTAAAATGTATTTCTTGCTGTGCTTATGATACTTATACCCGAAATACGATATCTATAAGCTTTATTGATATGTAATCAGTTTAATATGCATGTAATCACGAGAAATCCTGTTTCTTTGTGTTGTTGACTAACAGAATTGTCATTCGCGGTATTGTTTTGTTCAGAAGAACACAACGGTGTTGAATATTTAGCACAGAATATTAGAGGATGCATTATTTGATTAATACCAGTTTTATAAATGTTTATGAACGAAGTTTATTCCGCCAGCATTAGTTAGAAGAGGCGTGTACCTTTCCAAATGAAAGGACATGACCACAATACGTCCTCCCAGGCGATTGGGTCACGCACGCAAGGGGGCGTGACTTGAGCTCCTTCAAAACACAGCGGGCTCTCTCACCTCTCTCTCTCTCACCTCGCTCTCATCCTTCCTCCTCTTCTACCGGCGCGACGCTTCCCCGAGGAACATCCCGGAAGGCCTCGGACAAACACATGTTCGAGTCGTAGCAGCCGTTCCTTTGCAACTAAGTTATATTTGCCTCTTCCTTCACGGAAGATGAAGACGAACTTTCTCGGTAACGTTACATTTCAGTGAGCCTTTTCAAGCTTCCCGCGACACCGGAAGACGCAGTCGAAACAGGACCTCGTCCGCGCTTTCAGCATCAACCAAACAGAGAACAGACGTGCAAGTATATTTATCTGATAAAAGCTGCTGTTCTGGGGTCCGTCGTTTAGGTTTCTGTAGGTAACAATTACTAGCTTTTCCCTTCTCTCTATTTCTCTCTTTCTTTCTTTCATTTCATTTTATTCTTATCACGTATGTTATTATTGTTTAAATGTTTGTTTGTGTTTATTGTTTGCATTTTTACGTACGTTTCTATTCGTAGCTCATATAATCTTTAGTCACATTTATTAAAATCCATTTATACTTTTCACTGTCTCTGTGTTTGAAAACCCACCATTCTAAAGTCAATGAAACAAAAGATCCAGCTACAAGCTCGATATTAGACTACATTCAGTAGTTTTAATTAATAAACTCAGAAGATTTGATGTCCGTGGCCAGGAGATCAAACTTTCTTGGAGTTTGTAAAGAGATAACCCTTCTTAACTGTGATAATCTCACCTTTATTCGCTGGACGAATAACGATTAGATCAGTTACAGAACCAGTTAATCTCTATAATTGATAAAATAAAGGTACATGCGACTTATGAATTATTAATACTTATTAATATTTCCAAAATTCCCTATATTCTTGAGCTAATTCAAATTTACCCAAAGTCGTATTCGCTACATTTTGGTGGAGTTATTTTAGGCAGTTTCAAACTTTATTTGGTGGGCAAAATTCAGTTTCAGTGAATGTGTATTATTGGTATTAATATTTGTAACGTTACACGCGCGTTTTGAATTGTGAGGTAAAGTCTAAGTATTTTTAATCACTGTTAAGAGCTAAAACTGCAGTTCATGACATTACATTGTGTCTCTGTAAAGACGAAGCAAAACTCTTTACAGTTAGTACATGTAATATGATTTAAACCGACTAAATGAAGACGAAGGATCTCTTTTAGGACGAGGACGTAAACCTGATCTGAACAGTGCTTCAGTTTTCAGTCGTAATAGGCCTTATACAAAACGTTAACGATAAACTCCTGGTTAGACATTGGCGTCGCGAACCAATTTTGAAAAACCTACGCATAAAATCATAAAAGGGCTATTTTGATTAATGCTTATGGGAGATGAGTAGATGATAATTCCTGCTCATAGCTGTTTGATGCATGTGTGCTCACGGCTTAAATTCACAGATGTCTAATTCCTGTCGTGCTCATAGCTCTAATTAAGTAAAACAGAAGAATAATCCCTGTTCCTGTAATGAACAGAAGATAATACCTGTTCATAGCTGTAAGTAAACAGAAGAAAAAAATTCCTGTTCACAGCTGAAATAAAACAGAAGGTCTAATTCCTGTTTTATTGTAAACCGTTTCATATATAATGTGTAGTTGGAGACCAGTTTTATGAATTAAAATAGATGATAATTCCTGTTTTCATTCTAAACCGTCTCAATGTGTAATGTAAAATGTGTAATTCCTGTAGTTACATGTTGTGAAACTCGCATTTTCCGCATGCAACAGAGCGCGAAATACTCGTGATTTCCACAGATAAAAAAATCTGCTGTCTCAATTGCTGAATCACGTCACCGACACTAGAGGGCAGCCTCTAGGTGTGTGGCAGGTTGTCAAATCACGCGCCCTACACCGACGTCATCCTGCGTAAGCGTCGCTTCCCCCTGACGTCAGCCTGCACGAGCGCAACTACGCCATCTTGTGGCGTTCTAAGATAATACCTGCTTTTAATTTCTTTTTCTCTCTGCATTCAATTTCTCTCTCACTTAACTGCATTCAAGCTTAGCTTATGCTGATATTACTTGGAGTTAGACAATTCCTTTTTCCCTGTTTCTGACTGTCACACTTTAAGTGAAGTTCGAAAAAAAAAACTTTTTTTGAATTAAAGCTTAGACTTGATTCACTCAGTTATTGATAGTCCACCCAGTCCCAGTCTGCATGTAAGTGCTTTATTGCTACCCTTTTCGTTTGATTATTTTTATAAGCAATACTAATAACTTCAGTGTTATTGTAAGGATTATAGGAAGTCATTCTGAATTTCAGTTTAATTAATTTCAGTATTGATACATCACTGTCATCATTCTAATTTTCTTTCCTTCCTTATTTTTATTATTTTGAACCTCCCCTTGCATGCTTAGTTGAATTTCAATTCAAACTAGTTTAGGTTATTCTGATAAATCACCATCAGTTATCCTAATTTCCCTTTTGTTGTATCACTATTTTAGTAAAACCTTTGCCTCGGACTCCTGCATACATATTTACTCAATTTGATGACACCAGAAAGCCTTAATTTACATTAAGTCTAACACCTTAATCCCTTATTGTGTATCTATTGGCAGAACTCAGTCAGTGTTTATAGGCTTAGGCCTCTTTATTTTTATTTTTATAACACTCCCCGTGTTATTGCTTGTGACATTTCATTACAGACCAATTCACTTCCTTGTGTTGTGTTTCCCTTTGATCTTCCCTACCTTCAACTTTGTTTTTATTTAAATTTTTCTCCATTTCTGTTGTGATTTGTTTCTCTCATTTCACTTACAGACAGAACCTAAGAGAGACCCCAGGAAAGTGAATAGAGTAACGATCAAAGCCGGCGTCATTAGACGACCCCCAGGTTACCGCCTGTCAAAATCTCTATTGTGGGCTTTATCCATACCCACGAAATTGGCTCCGCTAACTGTCGGCATCAGTTAGCCCCGAAATTCTCATAAACGGCATAGCCCGTATGAGTATAGCTCATTTGACCCTAAAACCAACTTGCATTTTGTCTCTTTTTGTGTGTGCTGTGCTTCTCTCACCACAGTAAGCAAAGATGTCGAGCTCATCCAGTCACCCAGTCCGCTGGCGCACTCTCGAAACATGGCTGCGAGAAATGACAGCAATGGTTCTGCCCCAGGACGCCGCTGACCCACAGTACCTGGACCAGTTTGAGACCTACGATCCAACCCAGAAGTACGACCATGAGCAGCTGGCTAAAATCTTCGGAGAACTCGCACTCAACCTCGTCATCAAGGCCCGGGCCAGCGAAAGGACCAACGCCGACCTGCAGCAAAAGACAGCCGCACTACAGCTCCAGGCCACAGAGGCCCTGGAGGACCTGGCACACACACAAAGCCGTCCAGAACTCCAAGCCCAGACCGTCGAACCTGGAACCACTCTCCCCAGAACACTGGTGAGCCAGAGTCTTCTTACACAACAGATGAAGACAGTGCAGCCACGTCTGACACAGACACAGAAAACGAACACTGACACCTGCTGCCTCAAGGTCCTGGACTGAACTGCAGTTGAGTAACCAGACCAATGTCTGCGCCACACACAGACCAACCACCCTCACGATTGCAGTGACTACACAGCAAAAACAAACTTTACCAACTACACTGCACGCCTCAGAGCTGCTTACGCTACCTCCGCTGTGTTAAAAGGTCATGCGGGCCTCTGAAGAACAGACTTTTTCTATGCCGCCACTTACCCCTCCACCACCCTCGCAAGCCATCTGAGCTCACTAGCAGCCAGTGCCTCAGACAACTGTCTGCCACCACGCACAAGCTGCGTTCACAAGACTTCAGTACGCATTGTGCACCTGTGCCATCACAGCGCCACAGCTTGTAAGGCCACAGCGCACAAAGGGGGGTCAGGCGTGCCGAGAACACATCATGTGCTGAACACCGCAGCACCAAACCCACGCATGGCACACCAAAGCATGTGGCATACCAACCTCAGCGAAGCAACAAGATGCCCTAGCCAACCAAGGACATCCATCGCTGAAGTTTTTCCTCCCTTTCTCTCTCTCTCTCTTTTTCCTCCAACAGGATGCTGTGGTGGTTCGCTAGAAAGCAGCCACAATCGGACATCACCAGATCCGGCATCCGGCATCGCATGGAGAGAGAGCAGCCCCGAGTCCTGATTACCAAAGCAGGACTCACACTCCGAAAGTGTACATTCGACTTAAACCCAGCAACGTCGAAAGAGCACATTACCTCAACGAAATGTGAACATCCACAGCCAAGCTCACAACGCCGTGTCCGGCGGTTTCCTATGGAACCCCGAAAAGGGGGGATCCCACACTATCGACCCCCCTCAACCTCATTTGAGCTGAGTCATCAGCCTAGCAACCACCTGCCATCTGACCATTGTTACCGTGATGAGTCAACTAGGCCCATACACGCCCTATCAACTCATCAAGGGGGGACTGTAACGGAAAGCAGATGATCAGGTCTGCCTTTGTGTTGATCAATCAAATCTAATCAACAAACAAAAGGTACTGATTAACCCCTCAAAACAAAACAACAGTGTTAGCAGATGCTCGGTCAGGTCCCCTGAGTTAATCTCATCAACTCAAGAAGATATTCACCCTGAAAAGGAAGGACAAAGTTCACCACGCGGTTCCACGTGTGCACGACTCTGCATACACACACACAAAACACAGACTCCTTATCATGCCCGACCACTTGTGGTCAAAATTACCTTTTTAAAATGTTTAAAATGTATTTCTTGCTGTGCTTATGATACTTATACCCGAAATACGATATCTATAAGCTTTATTGATATGTAATCAGTTTAATATGCATGTAATCACGAGAAATCCTGTTTCTTTGTGTTGTTGACTAACAGAATTGTCATTCGCGGTATTGTTTTGTTCAGAAGAACACAACGGTGTTGAATATTTAGCACAGAATATTAGAGGATGCATTATTTGATTAATACCAGTTTTATAAATGTTTATGAACGAAGTTTATTCCGCCAGCATTAGTTAGAAGAGGCGTGTACCTTTCCAAATGAAAGGACATGACCACAATACGTCCTCCCAGGCGATTGGGTCACGCACGCAAGGGGGCGTGACTTGAGCTCCTTCAAAACACAGCGGGCTCTCTCACCTCTCTCTCTCTCACCTCGCTCTCATCCTTCCTCCTCTTCTACCGGCGCGACGCTTCCCCGAGGAACATCCCGGAAGGCCTCGGACAAACACATGTTCGAGTCGTAGCAGCCGTTCCTTTGCAACTAAGTTATATTTGCCTCTTCCTTCACGGAAGATGAAGACGAACTTTCTCGGTAACGTTACATTTCAGTGAGCCTTTTCAAGCTTCCCGCGACACCGGAAGACGCAGTCGAAACAGGACCTCGTCCGCGCTTTCAGCATCAACCAAACAGAGAACAGACGTGCAAGTATATTTATCTGATAAAAGCTGCTGTTCTGGGGTCCGTCGTTTAGGTTTCTGTAGGTAACAATTACTAGCTTTTCCCTTCTCTCTATTTCTCTCTTTCTTTCTTTCATTTCATTTTATTCTTATCACGTATGTTATTATTGTTTAAATGTTTGTTTGTGTTTATTGTTTGCATTTTTACGTACGTTTCTATTCGTAGCTCATATAATCTTTAGTCACATTTATTAAAATCCATTTATACTTTTCACTGTCTCTGTGTTTGAAAACCCACCATTCTAAAGTCAATGAAACAAAAGATCCAGCTACAAGCTCGATATTAGACTACATTCAGTAGTTTTAATTAATAAACTCAGAAGATTTGATGTCCGTGGCCAGGAGATCAAACTTTCTTGGAGTTTGTAAAGAGATAACCCTTCTTAACTGTGATAATCTCACCTTTATTCGCTGGACGAATAACGATTAGATCAGTTACAGAACCAGTTAATCTCTATAATTGATAAAATAAAGGTACATGCGACTTATGAATTATTAATACTTATTAATATTTCCAAAATTCCCTATATTCTTGAGCTAATTCAAATTTACCCAAAGTCGTATTCGCTACAGCATTTTAAGACAGAAATAATTAAATATATACATATAGAGCACTTTAATTTACACATTAATTGGCTGTGGTGGTTAACCTGCAACTTACACTTTAACCTCTTCAAATCAACACAGATGCGCACCTTCCCATTTTTCCTTGGAACTGCCACCATAGGCGCACACCAGTCAGTGGGCTCAGTCACAGGCTCAATCACCTCATTTTCCTCCATGCGTTTTAATTCCTCTTTTACTTTTTGCAGTAGAGGCAACGGGACACGACGAGCAGTGTGCACTGTGTATTGCTCAGCATTATCTCTTAACAGGATTTTAACAGGTTCGGTTTTGAGTGTTCCGTGCTCACCGAATGCTGTGTGGACTTCCTCTACACGTTTCACAAGCCCCATGGTCATTGCAGTGGCTCTGCCTAGCAGATTGTTCGCGTTACGGCCACCATTGACGTATACTGGAAAACAGTATGGCTTTCCTTTATATTCTGTGCTGGCTTGGAACTTTCCTAAACACTCCAACTGACCACCTGGACTGCACAGTGTGATATTTGATGGCTCCAATTTCTTGTCGGGAACTAGTTTGTTGAACGCCTCTGCTCCCATAATGTTTGCATCTGCACCCGTGTCAATTTTGAATTTGACCGGTGTTGTTCCAATTGTAAACTGTATTGTCCATCGTTCATCACTTCTGTTTTCATTTGTGACTGCACCCAGGAAGAATGGTGTCTGTGAAATAGTCTCTGTCACTTCTCTGACTGATTTACTATAACATTTCTTTTCCCAGTGACCCACCTTCTTACACTTGTTGCATGTGGAGTTCTTAGCTGGGCACCTTTCCGGATCTCTGTGTTTAAATTTTCCACATTTTCCACAGTTTGAGTCTCCTTGATCATTTTCTCTCTTTTTAGGTTTCCACTTGGGCTTTCCTCTGCCTAATCCTCTCCCGCGGATTTCCTGTACTACAGAATGCCCTTAAAGCTATAAAGTCACATTTACATATGCACATTATATGAAAATGTATATCTTCAATTGTGTACGTGTGAATACGGCAAATCCCATCTATTTAGCCAATTACCTCTGTTTTTATAATCAGAACAGACGAAATTGTGCCGGAGACCTTGCGAGGAACTCGAAGCGATATAGTTTCCTGATCTAAGCGGGTAAAATATAATCAGAGTTTAAAAGAATAATCAAATATTCGTTCACGCTTAATGATGCACAGACAGTCAGATGAAATAACGAGTTAATACATGTGAGAAAATATATTGCATTTAATCTTAACCTTCCCCGTATTATTGGAAACCCCCATTGGGCAAATAGACAGGCTTACACTTTTGTAGGTAAAAAAAAATATTGCAGCATCAAGCAATATCTAATGAGTCATATCACAGTTAAATTTTCCAAGTTTTGATTTTAGAAAATTCTGATTAATCATCTGTCCACTATAATGGACCTCATGCATCAATGGCTATATGTCAGCTACAATTCATACTTATACTGTGAATGTTGTTTTTGAAAATACTTATTCTGCAGTAACTTTTTTTGACTGTAAATAAATGTATTTGTGTATTATTAGAATGTAATTTTCATTTACATCAGAAAAGTAATGTGATTACATAATGTATGTGACTTGTAACGCATTACTTGTTAGAACAAAAAGTAATCTGATTACGTAATGCATGTTGCTTGTAATGCATTACTTTACTCGTAACATCAAAAAAGTAATCTAATTATGTAACATGTTACTTGTAATACATTACTTTACTCGTAACATCAAAAAAGTAATCTGATTGCGTTATGTATGTTACTTGTAATGCGTTACCCCCAACACTGCTCATTTCAGATGAGATTGAAAACACCTGATCTCTAGGTTTTCTCAGAGGAGGGCTATGCTAGAAATGTGTCCATCTTGAACATAAACAGAATTATCAGCTAACTCTGGTACACTGGAGCATCTGAGTGGTTTCCACAGTTGTACCTTGACAGGCTGTAGAAAATTCTGATGGAATCACATCCTCATGTTCTGATATCAAAGATACGCCAAGTTCAACTTGTATGAAGTTCATTTGCCTTTGCAATATTTCGCATTTATATTTTTTGTATATATTTTATAGTTTTCACATGATTTAATATAATTTTATTGATTGGTTTGTTAAATACACACACTATATCTGTTTGATTATTATATTATATTTAATACAGTATCTCTTCAGTTTAAACAATAAACGCATGCTGTCCACTCAAGTGGACATCTGAAAATCTCTGAAAATTTTGTAAAAAAA
This sequence comes from Scardinius erythrophthalmus, assembly GCF_964197995.2. Lineage (NCBI taxonomy): Eukaryota > Metazoa > Chordata > Actinopteri > Cypriniformes > Leuciscidae > Scardinius > Scardinius erythrophthalmus. Next base: position 35,764 of record NW_028296243.1, read on the forward strand.
AAAAGTCTTTTTCATGCCCTAAGAGCAATAAAAACACATAGAAAAAAAATCCTGACTGAGGTTATCATAATTCATGCATGAAAGGGTTCATCTGCATTCTGCATGTTTCCACCCACAGCGCTGCCATTTGGTTTACAACAGTGTTACCAGTTCTAATTCAATGGCAAAATTTCCAGCAAACTGTTCTGTCTCGCTGCACAGACGAGCACAAAACACTATTTGACCAAAAAATGTCACAGCTGTTTTGTTAAGACCTCATGGAACTAACATTGTGTAAAAGTTAAACATTATGGTTCATGCAAGTCGATGAGATGAATCAGTGTAACTCCACAAAAACAACAACTACATAAATGTATCCACTAACCATTCAGAAACGTCCAGGTTCAGTCCAAAAGCAACCTCTTCCTGAATCTCTCCATCAGGCTGCACTCCGCTTCTGGTTATTTTTTAGACTTAAGATGAGTGAGATGCGCGTGTTTTGGGAGTATCCGAAGCTCGTGGAAAGGATCGACCCTCTTCTGAACTGGGGGCGGGGAGCAGCAGCTCATTTGCATTTAAAGGGACATACAAAAAACTGCTGAGAACCAAACCCAAAAAGAGGCAAATTTGACAAGCTATAATAAATGATCTGAGGGGTATTTTGAGCTGAAATTCTGGGGACACCATATATTTATATTACATATTGTGAAAAGGGGTATAATAGGCCAAACTAGTTAACCTTTGATTTCTCTTTACAGGCCTTTTGGGAGACGTATGGACATAGCATTTAGCTTAGCCTTGAGATCTGATTTTTAACCTGCGCATCATATCGTCCTGTTTTTCTCAACCTTGCTTTTCATAAACAAATGCATCGACTTGTCGTTTCGTTTATCCAATTACATGTTTTCCGATCGTTAACAAACTTCGAATTTTTTTCTGTCCTTTGTTCATTCTTATCACGTGTTGCTAGTTTGTTGCAACAAAGCCATTACAACAATGGCTGATTTTGTCTCAGCACTTCTAAAAAGGCAAAAAGAATTGACTAACCACTACGCCGGAAGAAAGAGAAGATGTTCAAACCTCTTGTTCATTTTAAAATCCCAATACTTTGCTGGAAAGGACGTTGCTCGCCTGTGTTGCGAGATCACGTCGGGGTCACCACCTGTAAAATCGAGCTCCATCGGCCCAAAGTCTGGCATCCGACCAGCGCGGAAGGTCTCTAAGTGTTACTGTCTTTTCTCGAGGCAAAGTATTTTTTGATTAAATGCAATACATATGAATATGTATTCTCTCGTTATTTCATCTGACTCCATAAATGAAAAGGTTTTATATAAGGTTTTGATATCTGTGCATCATTAAATGTAAAAGAATGTTTGACTATTCCTTTTAACTCTTTAATGAAAATAATGTCAAAGTCAGTTAGAATAATCAAATGTAACAATTTATTATGTCAGGTAAATGTTACGTGCCAATTTCATAATCAATTCAAAGATAACCGATACAAAACATCAAATGCTCTGGGATAAAGAGAAGAGATGCAACCCAACATTATACATGAAGCTGAGAGTCTTGCTCTCAGCCTCACAGGCCAATCTGAAATAAAGAAAGGCCCAGATTTTCTCGTTGCATTTCCCTATATAGACAGAAACTTCTTTCACATGGAAACATCTGCTAACAATGGGAATTTACATTCAGAGTTGACACCTTTTGGGGGGTAGGAGACCATTTGTCTAGAGACCACCTTCCTTTGTGTGCCAGTTATCCCTAAACTCTTAAAAACCTTATTACCTTTTGTTTTACTTATTTGGAAATGATACATTTGTACCAGTCGCACTGAGACATTTCAAATGATACTAAACATGTCTAATACTCGGTGATAATCATTCACATTAAACTATATATTTTCTTGGGTGAATTCGGGTGATCTGAGCATGAGAGAGAGAGGGTGAGGGAATAGGGAATGAAATGTAGATTAGGATGACTCGGAGGTGAGACTTTCGTCTCGATAGTGCACAAGGGGGAGTTCAAATGTTAATTTCCAGAGAGGTCCTTTGTCCTCTCAGGGTCTGGTCGCTTTACAACCAGACTGTCCGGCATTTTCTAATTTCTCAATTCTTACACAATCAAATACGAGAAAAATTACACAATGATCACGGGTAGTATGTCATGTTTTTTTTTTTTTTTGCTGTGTAGGCTACTCTATTTCTATCATTTATAAACTGCTGAACTGTTGATATGGGTGAAATCTAGATCAAAACACCAGTAAAGAAGAAGCAGAAACAAGCATTGCTTACGTACATGTAAAACAACGTGATCATGAACCATGAAACGGCATAAAAATCAAAACAGCTTAACGTTAACGACTGAAATGTCGACCCAGGACGAGCTGTAGGACTGTGCAAGCTTTGGGGGTGTTGATTGAAGCGATCTACTACATCTATATCATCTTTCTGAACCCGATCCGGACATAGTCTTTGATAAAAATGCGATTTTCTCTGCTTTTTGTTCAAAATGTAGCTTATATATATATATATATATATATATATATATATATATATATATAGCTACATTTTGAACAAAAAGCAGAGAAAATCACATTTTTGTCAAAGACTATGTATATATATATATATATATGAAACACCCATATTCAACACCAAGTTGACAAAAAAAAAAAAAGTTTTGTGAAAATGGTTTTAAAAAAATGCTGGTGCTATGTGGCAACTTTAAAAGAAAATGTCATATTATATAGTTATTAATGTGATCATTTGTAGCACAAATAATTTTACCTTTTACTACACTGAATAATTTTACCTTTTATTCTTCTTGTTACAGTATTTACTATTTAATGCCACTATAGATACACATTCACAGAAAATAACTTACTTTTACAGTGTAAGTATCATTCCCTATGGGGCAAACAAATGGAAAAGCTCATGGGAAAACGTTACTATTTTAAGAACATAACCATCACTTACTGGGGCATATAAAGATGATTGTATGAAAATGTACACACTAAATCCAAATGTATTAGCCGCCAATTCGCCAAAATGTAAGGAAGTTACGAGTTGCCATGAGATTGTGTTGGTTTCCCATATTTAATGTTCCTTATGTGCATTAATCATCGTTTAAATAATGATGTAAATAAAAGCCTAAAAGTTAAATATCATCATTTAAAGTGATTGTGTCTCTTCAAAAAACCTTGACTAAACAGTTTTATGGTCTTTTTTGGAAATGTACAAATTCTACAAATTCCAAAAATTCTACAAATTCTCCTCCCCCTTCACATCTGTCACAATAATTATAATTTATGTTTTACCTTTGCAGTTTAGATAATCCATACATCTCACATTTTTCAGCAGGGTATCTTGCTTTATTATTATGAATTTCTTAAACAAACTTAACAACAACGTAAGGGCAGCTTTCGTCAGAGCAGCTGATAACAATTTTAAGTTATGCTTGAGTGATAAAGAATATTCCAAAATACAAGTAAGATTTCCTTTGATTCCTCCATCCTCATTTTCTTTCCTCGCATCCTTCCTTCTCATCTAAGGGGGTGGAGCTGAGACTTGAGGATAGGAAATGAGGATTCACATATAAGAAATGAGAAGCACCCCTGTCTTTTTTTCAATGGACCAGATGGGTGGTGCATAATAGATTTTTTAATAGGGTTAAGCACTACACACACAGAACATGAAAATTCACTGTTCATTAAAAAAGAGTCATAAGACATTTTAAATGTCACATTTTTTATTTATTTGAAAAAACTAACATATTACAGATAATATACATGCAAAAGACTATACCTTTATGAACCTTCTTATATCTAAATATCCTTCATTTGTGGTAAAACCCTGATTTAACAAAAACGTATGCATCTTCATTTTTAATATGAGCAAAAAGGGCCACAAGAGATATATTTTCAGATTATTTAACATTTATTCCAGAATTCAAGAGTTCAGTATCTTCTGGACCACATCTATGGAGGCTTTAATGAAAATAGCGTTGTCTCTGATATAGTTTCTTTTCTTCATCTCCTCATGGGTGACGAACTTTGGGTAGCCGAATCCCAGCATGCTCTCATCCAGACATCCCCCACGAACACTTCCCAGAGCTCCAGGCCGCGGCCTCTGGAAGTTCTTCCAGGTGGGATCCGGGTTGAAGGTCTCTGTGATGTGCTGGGGTTTGGTGAACACCGGGTCGCTCTGATCCAACAGTGAGAAGGAAACACGGCAAGGGAAAGGCCACTCCAGCAGCCCATCGTACTCTCCTGGTAGAACTCGAATGTAGACTGATAAGTGAGAGCCCTCGCCACTGCCGTTCCCATTGGGAAAGGCAGACACTTGCAGACGGTAACCATAGGTATGGGAGTAGAAGGCAGGACTAAACAATTCCAAACTCCCAGAAGTCCTGATCTTAGCTTCTTGTAGTCGCTGGCTGTAGTCTGTGAGCTTCCAGAGCAGTGTGCCATCTCGACTTCCAGAGAGTTCCTCCATCCCACGCCGCAGCTCCCTGAGCTCCAGCCTCTGACGATTCACTAGACCACACAGAAGAGTGAGGTGGGTGTGGGTGCCCTCCTCAAGGTGTTGTGCCACTCCAGTCTTAGGGCACTATGAGTAAAACAGAGAGAAAGATGTGCTAGATATTTTGATATTAATTTCTTAGTAAATATGGCTAAACAAATGAGAGATACTGTGGTCCCAAAACATATTTCATGTCATTTTGGAGCAGCCCCAATTCCTATTCACTCCTATTCACAAGTGCCTTGATGAGTCCAAAACAAAACCTTTATTTTTTTGTACAAACTTTTTTGCTTAAAATATTTCTTTACAGAGTGCAGCAATTCCCACTAAAGTTTGCTTTGTAAATAAACTTCCTGATCAGTTTCAGCTCCTCAGCATACTATACAGCTTTGAAGAACTCGATGTTGCAACAGAAACTATTTACTGTCTCTTTTTCAGAAATTTAGAGACATGGATTAAGGAAAATAGCCTGACGCCATGGTATAATGAGCACACTAGCCTTCAGGGTTCAAGGTTCAAGGTAGTTTATTTGTCATTACAATAACAGGTTATGTAATGAAATGCTTAGATCCCACCCCCACCCAACGTTGCCATACAAATGATAAAATTAAAAACCTATCTGGAATAAAAACATCTTATCACATCCACATGAATAATAAATATACTAACAGTAAGATAAATATAATAACAATAGATTAAACAAAAACTAAGTAGCCAACTATGTACAGTGTTAATAAGTGCCAGTGACCATACAATAATATGCTAAGTCCAGTTAGCTAAGTAGCAATTGTAAAGTGAAATGACAGTATAAAAGACAGCCCGATAGGAGAGGAAGAATTGTCTAAACTTGCTAAATCATCAAAATCAACCACATGTATGTTAGACCCTATAACAACTAAGCTACTGAAAGAAAAGTTCCAAAAGTCATAGATCCTCTTTTTAATATTATTAATTAATCATTGTCATTAAGATACATACTAAGAACCTTTAAGCTGACTGTTATTAAACCTCTTATACTAGAAAAGGCTGTATTCTCACAACTATGTTCCTTTTTAGAAAAAAAAAATGGTATTTGCAAGGATGTATCTTAGTACTGAGATTGCTCTCATTAGAGTTACAAATGACTTGCTCTTATCATCCAATCATGGTTGTATCTCTCTATTAGTGTTACTGGATCTTAGTGTTGCATTTGATTCTATAGTATTGACCATTTTTTTGAAAAGGCTCAAAAATTACGTTGTCATTGCATTGTGAAGTTGCATTGGCATGGTTCAAATAATACTTATCTAATTGGTATCAATGTGTAGCAGTAAATGAAGAGGTATCATATCGATCACAAGTAAAGTATGGAGTACCACAAGGCTCAGTACTAGGACTGTTGCTTTTCACCCTGTACATGCTACCCTTGCGAGATATCATTAGGAAGCATGCATGGTGTTAGTTTTCACTGTTATGTGATTATACTCAACTCTATATTTCTTCGCACCCTGATGAAACATACCAAGTCCAATTCACAAAATAAATGGTTATATAAATTCACATAGTTGATATAAAACAGAGGTTTTAATCATTGGACCAAAGCATGTAATGACCAAGAATACTGTCTAACACTTGACGGCTGCTCTGTCAAATCTTTGTTGTAAGTTAGGAACCTGGGTGTGCTCTGTGATACCTATCTTCATTTGAAAGCCACATTTCTAGCATCTGTAAAACCACATTTTTCCATCTTAAAAATATATCTAAATTACGACATATGCTCTCAATGACAAATGAAAGAAAAGTGAATGCGTTCATGACCTCAAGGCTAGATTATTATAATGCTCTACTGAGTGGTTGCCCTGCACGCTTAAAGGAAAAGTTCGCCCAGAAATTTTAATTTTCCATAATTTACTCACCCTCAAGGCATCCTAGGTGTATATGACTTTCTTCTTTTAGCCTAACACAATCAGAGTTATGTTAAATAATATCATGTGTCTTCCTAGCTTTGTAATGGCATTTAATTGTGCCCAAGTTTTTGAAGCTCCAAAAAACACATCCATCCATCATAAAAGTAATCAAAGCTTTATAAACTTTAATCACTGGCTTCCAGCAATGGCAGTATACGCATTCACAAGAGAGTCAAGTTCCGGCGAAAGGGTGACCTCTGACCCGACATATGATGTCGCGTAGCGTAAGCTTAGGTTTCGCCTCTCGCGAAAACCGGGTAACTCTCTTGAGAACGTTCGTACGGCTGTTGCCGGAGGCCAGTGATCAAAGTTTATAAAGTTTTAAATATGAATATTTTTCTTATAAAAAAACCCATCGCTTCGCTTCAGAAGGATTTATTAACCCACTGGAGTCGTATAGTTTATGGGAAGAGCCAGGATATTAATATAGCTCTGATTGTGTTTGGCAGAAAGAAGAAAGTCATATACACCTAGGATGGCTTGAGGGTGAGTAAATTATGGGATTATTTTGGGTGAACTTTTCCTTTAGTAAAAAAAACTCCAGCTGGTCCAAAATGCAGCAGCAAGTTTTCTTACTAGAACCAGGAAGTATGACCATATTAGCCCGGTTCTGTCAACACTGCATTGCCTCCCTGTTAAACATTATACATTATAAAATCTTGCTAACTACTTACAAAGCACTAAATGGTTTAGCTCCTCAGTACTTGAGCGAGCTCTTAACGCGACCTCAAAATTCTGGCCAGTTGATAATACCAAGAATATCAAAATCAACTGCAGGCGGTATATCCTTTTCGTATTTAGCACCCAAGCTCTGGAACAGTCTTTCTAGCCAACTTCGGGAAGCAGACACACTCTGTCAGTTTAAATCAAGACTCAAAACACATCTCTTTAACCTGGCATACACATAACACATTGTCCCATTTCTATAATTCACATCTGTTAAAGGATTGTTAGGCTGCATAAATTAGATCAACTGGAACTGGGAACACTTCACATAACACCCGATGTACTTGTTACATCGTAAGAATGGCATCTACTCAAATATTAGTCTCTCTGTTTATCCCGAGGTTTACCGTAGTCAGCCGTATCCAGTCCATTTCCAGATCAGATGGTGGACCTGCACCTAGACACGACCACAACGCAGCCCTGAATGTCAGCAGACTGTCAACTAGCCAATCCCCTATGAAGGCCTCATCGACACAACAGCCATCAGCACAGATCCTCGGCAAAGACCACAAGAACCAGACAAGTCCTCTGCACAGACCCTATGACCAGCTTCGTCTCCATACTGGCATGATGAATCCGATCTTCAGGCAAAAGGAATTGGATGAAATATTTAAATGCTACCGATCCACAATCTGATTTCTGACTTGTAATCAGCCTGAATCACACTGTGATTCGTTCATGATTGGAACTCTGTTTGCATCACTGAATCTTTTTCCTGTTATCACTGATTTGAAGCAATTTGTATTGTACCAAGCGCTATATAAAGGTGACTTGACTGTGCCTTGGTTACTGGAGTAATTTTTCTATTTATTTTTCTCATAGGAATTAAAAAAAAAGTCTTTGTTAAAGAGTTACCAGTCATGAACCAAACCAACCAACTATGAGATGAAACACCGAATTACAAATCAAAAGTGTATTTGAAAATCAGACGAAAAGAAAAAGGTACAAGACTGTGTACTTAACAGCTATAAAGTCACCATGATATTAAAATTATTCATTCAACACTTATTCTTTTTTTAATGGAATATTGCAGTGTTTATTATAAATAATTTTTCAGTGCACAAAAAAGAAACCTATTAACTATTAGCAGGCAGTACCAACCTCAGCCACCAGACGCCACTATACAGACCTCAGGGAACTGTGTCAACTTGTGTAAAAGTTAAACATGACGGTACATGCAAGTCGATGAGATGAATCAGTGTAACTCCACAACAACAACAACTACATAAATGTATCCACTAACCATTCAGAAACATCCAGGTTCAGTATAAAGGTTGCAACCTCTTCCTGAGTCTCTCCGTCAGGCTGCACTCCGCTACTGGTTATTTTTTAGATTTTGGATGAGTGAGATTTGCATGTTTTGTTATTGCTGGAGTATCCGATGCTCATGTAAAGGACCGGCTCTCTTCTGAATGGGGGGCGGTGAGCAGCAGCTCATTTGCATTGGGACACGCACACAAAAGCGGCGTGTTTTTGATCACACCCAAAGAGGGGCAAATTTGAGAAGCTATAATAAATGATCTGGGGGGTATTTTGAGCTGAAATTTCAGAAACACATTCTGGGGACACCAAAGATTTATATTACATCTTGTGAAAAGGGGCATAATATGTCACCTTTAAAGGAATACCACCAGTGTTATTTTGTTATCTAATACAATGACAAGCAAACATTGTGCCAAATACATTTTGGGCCACCTGTACTTCTCAAATACAAGATATGACGTCTAGTATTCATCACAGAGTTATTATATATGCATAACTGTAGATCATACCCTATGTTTGCAGCCAGCCTCCTTAAATGGGCAAAGCACCATAGCAGTGTTGCATCCTTCCTTTATATGTGCCATTAAAGTCTCTCGAGTGATACCTGGTGTGCCGCACCTGTTAGTGCACTGCACAGGGAAGCGTGGACACTGCTGCTGATGAGGCTGTGAATACAAAACACACCAATGAATGCACTCCCTTTACCACAAACAAAACAATACATTAAGAAATGTAATCTGAAAAGTGTACCGTATGTGTAAATAAATGATGAAAATGTAGGATGGTAGCATAAAGTCCACTGACCTGAATAGTGTCATAGAGGAACTCTTTTTTGCAGTATCTGCAGGGCAGTTTGCGTTTGGGACACTCCGACACAGAGTGCTGGGCCAACAGTCTCCGCACCATCCGAGCACCACATTTATTCTCACAGTACACACTCTCCTCAGGACAATCACCCTGGTGACTCTAAATGAGGACAGGGAGGGATGTGTAAGAGCTGTTGTGCGGTGTTGAAACAAGATGGAATTTGCAAACCATGTCTTTTGTGTGTTGAATTACTAGCCACCGAATTCATCAAAATGCAAGAGACATTAAAGTAATAAATCAGATGTTTTTTAAAGTTGTTCATTATAATATTAATACATTACCATTTCTAAATCATTACAAATATTAGTATACTTAAATGGGTTGTATTTGTATGATAAAGTGTCAGAAGTGTGTCTGACCTCATATGCCTCCCCGTTGAACTGGTCTCCACAGTGATCACAGTGTAGTTTTCTCTTAGCGCAGTCATGCTGCAGGTGCTCGGGCAGTTCACGTCGCAGCAACTTCACAGAGCAACGGTTTGGACACGACACCACGTTAAACTCACACATGGACAAATGGGCCTGGGGGGAAGCGAGAAACACAGTGTGAGAGTGAGATTTGGCTGTTTATTGCATGTCTTGTCTCTGCGTTTGGGGTCGGTAAGACTTTTGAATGTTTTTTGAAAGTTGTCTCACCAAGGCTGCATTTATTTGATAAAAAATACAGTAAAACCAGTAATAATGGTAAAATATTATTACCATTTAAAACAATATATTTCATATAATTTAAAGTGCAATTTATTCCTGTGATGGCAAAGGCATCATTACTCCAGTCTTCAGGGTCACATGATCCTTCAGAAATCAATCTAATATGCTGATTTGCTGCTAAATAAACATTTATTTTTATTATCAATGTTAAAAACAGCTTCTTCTTTTTTTTGGAATTCTGATACCTTTTTTTAAAGATTTGTTGATGAATAGAAAGTTCAAAAGAAGTGCATTTATCAAATCTAACAAATTCTTTCAGAAAACTAAATCTTACTGACCCCAATCTTTTGACCAGTAGTCGGTAGTCAGTGTGTATTTGCATGTAGTACACTGTAACGTACAATAGCAGCCTACCAACATACTGGCAGCATCTAAAATGCAATTCTTAAAATGATTTAAAAAACCATAAAGAAATCTATTCAATCCTACAAAGATGTATGTACAAATATCTACAAATACGAGTGAGATTTGAGTTTGCGTGCGCATGATATGACGTTTGTTGACCTGGAGAAGCTTGTTCTGCGCGGTCCAGCGGCAGCCCTCCTCACTGTGGATGCAGCGGATGGGCAGGGACAGAATCTGCTGTTCCAGTTCCACATCTGGAAAAATCTGCAGAGAGAATTACACATTTATACCAGTGTACTGGAGTAGAACATGCAAGAACATTTGAAAAGCATAGCTATTTAAGAAATGATTATTTGAACAATTGCTTTCATACAACTGTTCAATAAACAAGAAGTTAAAGGGTTAGTTCAACCAAAAATGAAAGTTCTGTCATTAATTACTCACCCTCATGTCGTTCCAAACCCGTAAGACTTTCGTTCATCTTCAGAACACACATGAAGATCTTTTTGATGAAATCTGAGAGCTGTCTGTCCCTCCATTGACAGTTACACAACTACCATTTTGACGCTTCAAAAAGTTTATAAAGAGATTGTAAAACTAATCCATAAGAATCGAGCGGTTTAGTCCAAATTTTCTGAAGAGATATGATTGCATTATTTAATGAACAGATTAAATTTAGGCCTTTATTCACATATAAACATTCATCAACTCACTCATCAGTTGTGGTAAACGGAAACTCAAGCATGTTCGCTTGACGTGTGAGAACCAATGAGGTTCATTCTCGTGTTACGGCATTTTTGAGCTTTAGCAAGAAACCAATTAGGTTTGTTCTGTTTATGTTCGCTGATCAAAGTTTACATGTGATTAAAAGCTTAAATTCAATCTGTTCGATCAAAAAGATCTTCATTTGTGTTGCAAAGATGAACATAAGTCTTACAAGTTTGAAATGACATGAGGGAGAGTAATTAATGAAATAATTAAAATTTTATTTGAATGAACTATCCCTTTAAATTTCAGTGGCTTATATTTTTGACACAAAATTGCCAGTAATTTTGTTGATTTTTGCTCTGCCAAATAAAATATTTCCAAACGAACTCAAAGCTGAATCAACTGTAACTCACAACAGTGGCATTCCTGAACCAATTAGTTTTGATGAACAAATCACTTGAATGAATGATTCAATGACTCACTCATAAAGAAAATAATTTGTTTCCACTTACTGGTGTAACAATTTAAAAGTGTATATCCCAGTTGGACAGTGAATCTGCGCTCAAATTTGAGAACAAAAACTGTTGTATGTTTTTGCATTTGCAGGTTTATGTAAGAATTAAAAATAAGTAGCATTTCTATGTTTAATATAAGGTGAAGCGTGTATTTTTTTTCATGTTAAAATATGGTAAAATATAGTAAAATATAAAATATAGTCTACTGAATAATTTCTGTTAAAACATCAGAGGAATGATCATCCTTGGATAAAATCATAAGGGTTTTGAAACGTTTTTATGTTATGATACACTCACTTTGGCATAATCCAGTGGCAGATGGTCCTCTGGGCACTTGAACACACCTTCACTGTTAAAAGCAAAGTTGCATGTTATTCAATAAAGAATCACCATGATGAATTTGTCTTGTTCACGTGTTTTTGCCACATGAATGTGTTAGAATTTCATTTGCATTCGGTTTATTTCTACATTATATGTTGTGGGTTGAAAAGCAGTTCACAACTGCCTCTGACTGATGCCTCCATGTTATAAAGCCTAAATGAATCACGGCCAAACTGATTTGACAGGAACTTCAGAATCACCTCCCACACCACAAACTGACGGAGAGCCTTCAGGAGAATGTGAGTGAATCATCCATCTGGGATGGTGACGCCCCCCAGCATACATAATATGGGGAAGCAGTACAATCAACACATCCCATATTAATAGAGCTGTGATCTTTCCATTACGTGTGACACAGAAGCACATCGTCATTTCAAAATCCTATGGGGAATTTTCCCAGAAGTCCCAGGTGGCTTCATAAGAAGGTGGAAAATGTGATAACTGCAAATCAGAAGTGTCATGCATGTGCCCACTCAGATTTTTTAATCAAATGGATGCAACTTTACCAGTTGCGCAACCACACAGACACAAGTCACGCAAAACTACAACTTTCTATACTGTTTGTTACAAGTACTGCTATAAGCAAACAGATTTTTCCATCAATGACAGCACAAATTATATGGATTTAAAGACTGCGAATTGAGATGAGTCTCAATATAGGTGCAGTAAGTGGTGTGTGAAAATAAACGCAGAACTGTATAGAACATGAAAGTGCGTTAAACTTGAAGTTGTTGAAGAAATAGCAGACACAACATTAAATATCATCTGAAGAATGTTTTCCCCTTTTACCTCACATGATCTTTCATTAACGCTGCAGGAAGCAATTGCATAAACTGGCATGACATTAGTTTTATTTTTCTACACGCACTAAAACACACAGTTCCGTTCGTTGGTGAAGGAATGTGAACGAGCAGAACCGCTTGTGTTTCAGAACGTGCAGATGGAATAAAACCACCCGTAAAATTTCTCTGTCGCTTCAACTCTCAAACTACACAACTGCTCCTGAGGTAAAACGCAATGAAATGATATGGCGGTTTGACGGTCTCGCATTATGCTGCGGATTTAAATGTGAGGCATGAATTGAAATTATTTGAATACATTTTACATTGTTACTTTTCATGCAGTAAAAAAGTATGACATACTTTTCATGTTACTTTTCATTCATTCTGAATTTATTTGACATTTTCACTTTTTGTGTAATTTTTGAGGACTGGTCAGGAAAATTTTAATAATTTGTTTTTAATAATTCATAATATTTTGACAGCCCAAAGTGACAGGCTACAGTCCACATTTCAAAGTGCAACGGGCCATTAAAGTAGCATTAATGGGAAAAGTGTATTACAGTAGGTGCATTGGAATGTATTAGGAATAGCCTAGAAATCTAGACGCACCCTAGCGGCAGCAAAATTGATTTTGCAGCCAGTGTGGTCAAGCAACTCTCCGTTGACTTTCAAGCTGGAAAAACCAAACTCAGGTCAGGCCAATCACATCGTGTATAGAGTAGGCGGACGGGGTTAACATAATGACGACAGAGTTGCGACGGTTCCCTGCTACTTGAAAACAAAGAATGGCGGCTGCTGCTGGCGAACAGTCTTTCGAATCGGCTTTGGCCGCGACTCTGGAGGACTTGGAGTTAAGCTTTCCTTTGAGAAAAGAGCAAAAAACGGCACTTAAGTCATTCTTAAAAAAGTAAGATGTGTTCGGAGTTTTGCCGACTGGATACAGCAAAAGTTTAATATACCAACTAGCCTTCTTCGTTGCTCTGATTGGTTGTAGCGCTATCCTATTGCGTGCAGAGGGATTTTGAGAGACAACCGTTTATCCCGCCCCTCGGATTGAGCCGTGCCAATGGTAAGTTGCCAGATCAAACATCTTGATGTTGGTCTGGCTTGCCAGGCTATATTAGCAATACACTAAAGTACAGAAGCTACTTATTTCGTTTATAAAGTTTTAAATATGGATATTTTTCTTACACAAATGCATCACTTCGCTTCAAAAGGCTTTTATTAACCCCCAGAGCCCTGTGGAGAACTTTTATTATGGATGGATGCACTTTTTTTGGGCTTCAAAATCTCATCCTCCATTCACTGCCATCATTATGCTGGGAAGAGCCAGGACATTTTTTAATATATCTCCGATTGTGTCGGGTGAACCTTTAAGTATACCTTTAGTTGGACCTCAGCACTATTTTCGGATAACTAAAGTACATCAAGTACAAAATTACTTGTTCCAATTTAGCAGCCTTTAAGTATACCAGTTTAGTATAATTATATAGTGTAAAATAATAATAATATAATTTATATTAAGTGCATAAATCAGGCTTGTGCACAATTCAGAATTGAATTGAGAATGACTCCTTAATTCCAATTAAATTCTTGAATTTGAATTGAATTTGAATTGATGTCAAAAACAGGATCTAGAATTACAATTCGAATTTGAATTAAAGGAAGCAGAATTGCAATTCAATAAAAATTCAAAGAAATTCATATACATATTTTAAGTGAAGTGTTTAACAATGAAGCTTTACAGTATATGTCAGATATGATTGCATTATAATATGTGGGGTGGCTCAGTGGTTCATGAAGGTTGTCTACAAACCGAAAGATTGGTGGTTCAATCCCCGGTTTCACTTGACCAAGTGTTGAGGTTTTCCATGAGCAAGACACCTAACCCCAGCTGCTCCCGACAAGCTGGTTGGCGCCTTGCATGGCTGACGCCGTTGGTGTATGAATGGGTGAATGTGAGGCTTTGGTGGCCATAGGTCTGTGAAAGTGCTATATAAATGCAGTCCATTTACCATTTAGTCACAGAACAAATAATTAAGTTTGATTTATTGTAATTGTAATTTTGTGGAACATGATGGGAACATGACTCCATTTCCCAGAATGCTTTACTTTAACCAAGTATTTAAAATGGTTGCTAAACAATTTGAGGTGGAGATTTGTTTGAAAGCACAATTTGATGGGCAACACTGGACTTTTTAAGTTTCAGAAGTCCCTTACAACTTCACTCTGCACCTGTTGAGAGAATCTTTAGTGTTGCAGGAAAGATATTCAGACCAGAACTGTGCAGACTCAATGAAAAGGAGTTGAGGAGCTATTGAGAATTAGATGCAACAGTGTTGCTCAGTATTTTTTTTTTTTTGCATTGGAATAAATGATAACTTCATTTACAACAACTTTGTGTTTATGTGATTACTTTGAAATGAAAATTACATTGGAGCAAAACTAATTAAACAACACTGAGGGGGTAATTTATTTCAAGAATTTTATCAATATATATTTTAGAACAAAATGTATGCAGGGTTGAGGAGTAAATAGTTACGTGAAATGAAATTTCTGTTATTAAATTACAAAATTAAAGTAATTGTATTTAGTTGTATTACTGAGGTAAAATGTTTAATTCAACTAGTTACTAATCAACTTAAATGAAATTGCTTTGCTTTGATAAAGTTATCCAAATAAAGTAATCCAAACCACATTTATAATGGGTAACTAATAACAGTAAGCAATAACATTTACAAAGTAACCTTCCTAACATGCATGCGAGACTCAACACATTCTTTCTGTTGTGTGACTGTGTAGAATTTCTTTGAATTGCCATGAATTTAATTCCACTTCCTGTCATTCCAATTCAAATTCAATTCAATGTTCTGTGGGGCGGAGTAAATTCAATTCAAATTCTAATTCATGAATTGAATGGAGGTCAATTCTGAAATTCAGAATTTTGCACAAGCCTGGCATAAATATGTAAATGTATTTGTAGTATACTGTTTCAAATACATTTTCTCTCTCTGCTGAATGCTTTCTTACCACCACAACCAAATAATTACAATGCCCTTAGGGCAGATGCATGCTATATCATGTTAAATGTTGCATTGAGCCTGTATGAAACATACTGTTCCTAACAGTATTGCTATTAGGTTAGGTATGAGAGC
>NW_028296242.1:0-51341 GCF_964197995.2 Scardinius erythrophthalmus
AGGCGCGTTCACCTCTGCGTAGGTGTTATGTGTGGTGCTAATTATATGTAGATGCTTGATGTTGTTTTATGCTGTAATAATAACTGATGTTCACTTTTTAAAAATTATTAAAGAGCCAGTAGAGAGGACAGTACCGGTAAATAATGAGGAGAAGAGGAAAACTTAAATAAATTTTTACTGCTAGGCCGCAGCTATATATATATGCATAATGTTAAAAATTTTGGGGTCAGTTACATTTGTTTTTGTTTTTGAAAGAAGTTTCTTATACTGACCAAAGCTGCTTTCATTTGATAAAAATATAAACAAATATAATAGAATAATTTTCAGCATCATTACTCCAGTCTTCAGTGTCACATGATCCTTCAGAAATCATTCTAATATGATTTGCTGCTCAAGAAAATGTCTTCTTATTAATAATGTTAAAAACTGTTGTTTCATAATTATGTATATATATATATATATATTTATATATATATATATATATTTATATATATATATATATATATTATATGTATTGTGTATGTGTGTGTGTGTATATATATATATATATATATAATACTGTATATATATATTGTATATATACTGTATATATTTATGTATATGTATGTATATAAGTCAGACTCAAACCCACTTTGCCCACACGGCTCATTTACATTGACTTTCTCAGGTTGTCTCTTAAAGGGATAGTTCACCCAAAAATGAAAATTAGCCCATGATTTACTCACCCTCAAGTCATCTTAGGTGTATATGACATTCTTCTTTAGGATGAATACAATCAGAGTTATATTAAAAAATGCCCTGGCTCTTCCAAGCTGTATAATGGCAGTAAATGGCCGTTTCTGTTTTAAAGTCTATAAAAGTGCATCTATCCATGATAAAAGTGCTCCACACAGCTCTGGGGGGTTAATAAAGGCCTTCTGAAGCGAAGCGATGCATTTGTGTAAGAAAAATATACACTAGATGTCGCCTTAAAGACATTCGTTCCAATGAACTGCCATAGCCAAGGCGACATCTAGTGTATATATATCTATGCACCAGTCTGCGCCCTCAGATAACTTGGACCTGGCTGTGTTACAAGAGGTATAAACGATATAAATACTGTTCGTTTTCTCACACAAACCGCTCGTTTTGTGTCTTAGGCCATCAATGTGTACTTACGATGGGGAATTGTTTAATTTGGACGATGGGGAATTGTTTTAATTTGGACTTCTCTGTGCATGCTCTTTGAGACAGTGACCATAAACCTGCATCAAATGACTGACAGACAAGAACGGTTTGACCTAAAAATATTCAAAATTGAAACTACTGCGGAAAAAAAGACACCTACATCTTGGATGCCCTTGAGGTAAGCTAAAACATACCAAAATTTAATTTCAAAGTGAACTATCCCTTTAACACGTTGCAAAGTAAAATTCTAGCTTCAGGCCAAACGAACATACGCCTTCTACTTGCGCTTAAAGCGCAACTTACGCAACTTGTGACGTCGGAAGTAGCGTATTGAGTCATGATGTAGCGTAAATATCAGCAGTACGTCGCATTACTCGTGTAAGTTGCGCTTTATAGTTAAGTGGAATCCGTATGTTCGTAAAGTAATAAATATGGATATTTTTCTTACACAGACACATCACTTCGCTTCAGAAGGCCTTTATTAACCCCCCAGAGCCGTGTGGAGCACTTTTATTATGGATAGATGCGCTTTTATGGACTTCAAAACAGAAACGGCCATTCACTGCCATTATAAAGCTTGGAAGATATATTTATATTTTTAATATGACTCTGATTGTATTCGTCTGAAAGAAGAATGTCATATACACCTAGGATGACTTGAGGGTGAGTAAATCATGGGCTAATTTTCATTTTTGGGTGAACTATCCCTTTAAGTATCAATATCTCTCATACACTTTCGATATCACTCAGTAGATTACAGTAGAATGTGCTTCACTTATCAGTAAATCAGATGGCTGGTCACTGGAAAAAAAGCCTGCGCTCCTGTCTGGCCGAGGCAGGTAAGTCTCCAGGGCTCACCTGTCAGCCTGTCGTGGGAAAGAAGCCTTTATTTCAGAGTCATGGTCGGAGGGGGGTCACTACGGCACACAACAGCCTGTGTGTGTAAGAATGTCGAATCCGGTGCCTCCCCTCCATCTGTGTCTCTCCTGAGCCGCGCGGACAATGTGCTTTGAGTGCAGGAGACGCGCTGCAGCCTGCTTCTCTCAGACGGCCTGGCTCCTCAGGGTCCGGCCCAGGCACAGAGCTGTCTTTGTCAGCCTAATTACCCCGCCTCTCCCCTTCTGCTGCTGCAGGGCCTCCACCAACACTCCCAAACCAAGAGCCCCAGCACACACACTTCATATCACACACACACACACACACACACACACCTGCGAGTGTGCTGTTGTCGAGTTATCATGCACACTGAGGGCCAGTGGATCCAGATGTTCCCACATTAACACTGGCGAAGCAGATGAGCCAGGCCTGGCCTTCTGGACGCGGGGGTGATTTTGATCTGGTTTCGCAGCGGGCCGTCTGCCCCGGCCCGCAGGAGAGCACAAAGATCGCTTCAGGAAAGAGATACCTCGGCTATCTGTGCTACCTGTGTACACGCTGCAGATTAACCTTGCGAGTTTAATGAAGCCTGTCTAAAGCGCACTTCAGCCGGGCTTTAAAGCGTTCTGCTGAGAGGAAAATCTCTCTGTTTCTTCACTCCTGGCCGCTCGCCAGCTCGCTGGAGACGAGGAAACCCAATCCCGTTGAAGGTACGGCTTTGTTTGCGGTGACAGACGCAAGAATAGTCTCCGCAAAAAAACAGCATGGTGAATGTTTATTTGAAGTGACAAGTCAGAAAAGGGACAAAGCAGACTCATTCCGAAGGGTTGACATTAACACGCCATAAACCGAACTCCCAGAATACCTCACAATGCTACACCAGCGCGGTCCCTGAATCAAAAAGACATCTCTGTAATATTTCTCTTGACGTCATGTGTCCATCTTTCCGGCCTCCAGGGTGCGAAAGCCTGTTTCCTGAGAGACATCCCCTTCTCGGCCATCTACTTCCCCTGCTACGCACACATCAAGGCGGCCCTGAGCGACGGAGACGGGCGAGTGGGACCTGGCAGGCTGTTGCTGGCAGGGGCGCTGGCGGGTAAGCCACCACACACTCTCCGGTAGCCGCCTGCCACCACTGGCTCCATTGTGGTTGGCCGTAATTAGAGTGCTCAGTGATTTAGGCTATGTTTTGAAGTGCAGCGCGCCTGCCAAGGGTTGGATATTTTCCACTGTTTAATATAAAGGGGCTGGAAGTTTGTGCTTTGAGCTTTGAGAGTGTTAAAAGAGGAACAAAATATCTCAAAGTCCCAAAGTAGCCTTACTGCAGGAGCAATAAACAGATCCTACGATACTGGCATGACCAGGCCAACACATCCAAGATCTGACTTGCAATATTTTTACAAGTCTCTCGTTCCTTGTCACATGTAAAATACGATCCAGATCTGATGTTGTTTTTAATATTTTACTCTTGTGGTTCGTCTTTAAGAAAACATTGTTTAAAAGACCACGTCTTTAGCCAAGCCAGTATGGTTTGGAATGCAAGTGAAAGAGAATTAATATTTATTTCTAATCCTTTTTGCCGTTTTAGATTTACTGCTTCTTGACGTGAGCGTGATGCGAGATTGAAAAGCCATACATGGTCAGAAAGAGCTTAGCATTCCTGTCTTTCCCAATGTTTTATATCTGTCAGATGGTTTAAAGCGACTTTTTATGGCTAGGTATGTTCTTATGGCATGTATCATTCAGTCTACCATTTATCAGCGATTCGAGCTTCAAGGCAATTAGTGATTTACAGTCAGTTCGGGAAATTTAATTACACGCTCAGTTTGTGCGCCATTATTGGTGAGGCGGGCAGACTTCTAGGGCATCGACCAATGTAAAGTTGGCTTTATCCTCTACTTCTAGTGGAAATGCATGTATGTATTGCGTGTTATTTTTTACAGTTCTATATCTATGATCTGTAATTCACACTACTGTATTTATTATTAATTAGTTTCAGATTTTTTCTGAATTTAAAGGGGGGGTGAAATGCTATTTCATGCATACTGAGTTTTTTACACTGTTAAAGAGTTGGATTCCCATGCTAAACATGGACAAAGTTTAAAAAATTAAATTGTACGTTTGAAGGAGTATTTCTGTGCCAAAAATTGTCCTTCCGGTTTGTCACAAGTTTCGGAAAGTTTTTTTCGAGTATGGGTATGTGTGACGTCAGATGTAACGGAATTTCCTTATATGGGTCCTAACGGCACTTCTCCAGGAAGATCGCGGGCGCGTGCGTACTCGTAGACCAGAGCGAGAGAGCGAAAGCAGTTCGCCATCAAAGCGCCCTGCCCGGCTTTTGGGAAGTCAATGTCATCAAAGAAGTGTGTTTTTGGTTGCCAGGGCAAGACAACCCTGCACAGATTCCCAAAGAACCCGGCGTTAAGGCACCCGTGGATGGAGTTTGTTTTTCCTGAGCATAAACGGAGTTGTGCAAGACTGTTTGTTCCCTGCATTTCGACGATGATTGTTTTATAAACAAAGCCCAGATCGACGAATTTGCAGATCGTCTAATGCTTAAGGATCGAGCAGTCACAATGATAAAGGTTCGGTGAGTAAAACTGCTTCTATTGTCTCTCTGTGTTGTTACTAGCTCGGCGCGTTAGTACAGCTTTAGCTTCGCCCACACGGCCCGCCTCCAGACGCTCGTTTTTTTCCGGAAAGACTCGGTACACCCTATCTTTCTTTGATAAAAATAATAAAACTAAAGACTTTTTGGAGATATGAAGGATGCAATACTACTCTATAGGTACTCAAGATTAACAGGAGATTGAGTGAAAATGAGCATTTCACCCCCCCTTTAAAAATGTTTAACAGCACTACATTTCTTAGTGTCATTTCTGTCTAGTGGCCTGTTTATGTTTAATATGGGCGGGTTGGTAAAGGGTTCACTGTATATTAAAAAACGAATTTAGTTAATAGTTCATTTGTTGCCAGTTTTATTATTTGGTAATGAAATGATTTGAGTTTAGTTTCAGTAATTCATTTTTCTGCTCTTTGTGCTCCGGTGAAGGTTTGTCCGTCGAAGCAGGCCAGCAGAGTGAAAGGCACGTAATTATTCAGATGCAAGTATTTTATTTAGATGTTAAAATAAAGCTCTTGAACATGTGTTGGAGTCGGTGCGATGGCGGTGTGGCCGCTCAGACTAAATGCTATCGCTGATTTAGGGCATGAAGAGCTGAATTGGTGCCACAGTGGCCTTTGTGCTGGACAGCGTGGGACTGGGCTTATGCCAGCCTCATTATTAAGCATTGTCTGGACCTGAAAATGGAAAAACTATGCATAATGCTGAATAAATGGAGCTTTCCGCTTGAGATATTTATAATATTTGATCAAATAGGCTTTCTGTATTTGTTTGGTGGAACTAATTCATTGCACGCTGTGCATTAATCATAGATGGAATCGCAGAGTTTACATACGCTAAGGTTTTAATCCTGGCCTGAAAAGTGAATTAAATTATATTCATGTGATTATATGAGTCAAATGTATTCAAAAACGATTGAAGTTGTTACTTAAATGTTCTAATGAATTCAAGTCAGACTCTTCATTGACATGTGTGACTTTTCTTTAGGCATGCCTGCCGCATCCCTGGTGACCCCTGCTGATGTTATCAAGACCCGGTTACAAGTGGCTGCCCGTGCAGGCCAGACCACGTACAATGGACTCATTGACTGTTTCTGGAAGATTCTTCAGGAGGAGGGACCTCGTGCCTTCTGGAAAGGAGCTGGAGGTGTATCTCGCCAACTTACCTGAAACTAGTCATGCTAATGTTGTTTTTTTGCTCCAAAGGATTTTTCAGTTGACCTTATATAGTAAAGGTGCAGTATGTAATATCGACTGCTAGCGAGTCCAAATGTAAAATATTTGAGAGTTGTTTCCCAGTACCCAGTGTATCGAAATACTATTGGGTAAATTGGCAGTGATTGATCACACCGACCAAAACAAACATTCTGACCTGGAACGCACACTCCAAGTAGAAAACTGGCTGTAACAATGTTTTTCAGAAAAACAAGTATTTGACAGTAGTTTTATGCTTTAGTACAGACAAAATTATTACATACAGCACCTTTAAAGGGTTAATTCAGCCAAAAATGAGAAAATGAGAATCCAAACTGTACGAATTTCTTTTTCAGTGGACCACAAAAAGTCTAGTCTGCAAATTCGCCCACCTGTCGTAGCTCTCAAATCTCATTCAATTCAATTTCGGTGTGTCAGGATGCGCCACAGTTGGTTTGACATCAATGATGAGACGTTGTTGACTTTTAACACATCTTGACCTGCCACATTTGAATTGAACGCAAGCCTAAATCTGATTTGAGACCTAAAGAAAGCTTTTCAACAAATAATGGCTTAAATTTAATTCAGTGTCTCATCTAAAACTACGGTATAACTTAAGAAGATTTGAAAGATACTACACACGTCATATGGACAACATTTATTCCACTTTTATGATGGACAGACTCAGTTTCCTTTATGGAGCACACTGAACTTTATGCAATTATTTTTGGAATAAAATGGCTCCTTTTTTGTTTTTCACGGATGAATAAAAGTCATACAGGGGCAAAAAATTAAGAATAAATTGAATTCCTGAAAAGAATTTTCTTAAAAGTCATCGTAAACGAGTCTAAATTCAATCCGTTCATCATATAAAGCGATTGAGTTTCTTCAGAAAATTTTGACTAAACCACATATGGATTCGTTTTATGATCTCTTAATGAACTTTTTGAAGCGTCAAAGTCGTAGTTGTGTAGCTGTCAATGGAGGGATAGAAAGCTCTCAGATTTCATCAAAATGATCTTCATTTGTGTTCTGAAGATGAACAAAAGTCTGACGGGTTTGGAATGATTGAGGGTGAGTAATTAATGACAGAATTTTTGTTTTTGGGTGAACTATCCCTTTAAGAAGACTTGCAATTCTGACAATATGGCGAACAGTGTTAATAATTGTGTGTATTAGCACTCCTACATGACCTAAAGCATTTTTAATGAATGTAGAATCTGTTCAGAATGCTTGCTGATGCTTCACATGAATGTAATTTTGTTTGTTTGTCCTTCTCAGCACGTGTGTTTCGCTCCTCGCCTCAGTTTGGAGTGACGCTGGTGACCTATGAGCTGCTGCAGAGATGGTTTTACGTAGACTTCGGTGGACAGTAAGACTCTCACACTTCTTAAAACTTTCTTTCGATTTCTTCCATTAGGAACAAAAGCTCTGGGGCACACAGTGTGAATTTGAAGAGCACTGAAATGTCAGATGCCCTGAAATTTCATTAATAGCTGTTTAGAGAGGGCTGGCTTTGTAGCAAAGACTCTCATTTCGACGGCCACTTTGTTACATCTGAGGCAGGGAGGCCCAATAATTGCTATACAAGAAAGCGTCGAATGCCTGGACTGAAAGCTGTTTGCGGCATCTTTATCTCTCCAGCTGAAGCGAAAAACACCCTCGCTTTATGATTTAGAAAGGGTCAGCTGACTCACTGAAGCCTGGAGGTGACATTTCTAGAAATGCTCTTCCATAGCCACATGGCTCCATGTGTCCAAGCGATTTGAGGTGGGGAGGATTGCTTCGACCGGAGTCTGTTCCAGTTCTGGACAGAATGACCTTATTTTCCCATGGAACATTGTGCTGTCCTGAAAGCCAGAAACCACAGGCACATATAAAAGAACATCGTATATATATTGACCCATGTGTGGATTTGTTTTTATACCTGTTTATATATTGATTCATGTGGCTCGGTGAGCACTTTATTAATCGCGTGCTGTCATATCGAAAAGTTTACTGGAGATAAACAGCCTGACTGAATTGTAAAAACAAGAATATTTTCCTCTCAAGTTATGGAACACAAAATAAATGCCTTTTCTTGAAACTTTTCCATTCAGGGTACAGAGTATTTTAGGACAGCGTGAAATCATACAGTCATGTAGCGGAAATATCTGAAGATCTGAAACTTTTCTTTGAGTTGACATTATTTTATGTGAAAAGAAAAAGTGAGGATGCACTGATTCTGAAATTCTAGCTGATGCTTAATTACTTTCATGTTATGACTGTTAACTGATGACCAGTAGTACTATAAATATGATAAAATAATAACATTGTAATGTTCATTCTAATAGAAGAGAGACCTGTGACATGCTTTTAAAGGGACAGTGTCCTCAAAGGGATAGTTCACCTAAAAATGAAAATTCATCATTTACTCACCCTAAAGTTGTTCCAAAAACTGTATGAATTTCTTCTGCTGAAAACAAAAGAAGATATTTTGAAGAATGTGGGTAACCAAACAGTTGATTGTCTACTGACTTCCATAGTATGGAATGCTTAATGTTTCTATGGAAACCGTGAGACATTTTTTCAGGATTGTTTGATGAATAGAAGGTTCAAAAGAACAGCGTCAATTTGAAATATAAATCTTTTGTTACGTTATAAATGTCTTGATTAATGTGTCCATGTTGAATGAAAGCATTCATTTATTAAAAGGAAAAATCTTGCTAAACTTTTGACCTATAGTCAAATATACAGTTATTATACAATGACATAATTTGAAGATATGAAGATATAATCAGAACCAAGTTATGCTAAAAAAGAGAATCTGAGAAAATAGCACATGCATATACAGAATGAGTAAAAAGATTCAAAAATGATTTTCCTTTTTATCATATGTCTACATTGACATTTTATTGCTTATGCTGACACTCAAATTCAAAAGAACTGTTTTTATATTCACGTCTGGTTTATGTGCTTCAACAGACTGACTGAGCTACTACACGATTATGATTTCATTCAAGCTAAAATGTTAAGACGACATCCTAAAATAGGATTTGTGTCCTAAATGGAAGTTTTTTTTTTTTTAAAGGAAAGCAAGAAACCAGTTCTGGTCTATTCATTTATTTTGTGTTCCATAACTTGAGGGGAAAATATTCTTGTTTTCAGTATGCAGGCAGGCTGTTTATTCTTGTTTGACAGGACAGGACAGGGCAGAATGTGAAGTCTGCCTTCGCTCCTCCTCCTCATCCATCTTCTCTCTCGCTCTCTCCTCACCACAGAAAACCAGCTGGCGCAGAGCCTACTCCCAAGTCTCGGATCAGCCTCCCGGCGCCCAATCCCGACCACATCGGTGGCTTCAGGTTGGCCGTGGCCACGTTTGCTGGCATCGAGAGTAAATTTGGACTGCATCTACCACGATTCCGAGCGCCTGCCGCCCCCCACGCTTGAGGCGAACGCCTGCACTATGTGACGCTACCCTACACTGGAACACACACACTTATGAATCTCATAAAACCTTCAGCAGATCAACTGGAAAGGATGTTTTATGTGATTATTAATGCATATTACAGCTTTAAAGTAGATGGGGATGATCTACCAAAGTTCTGGATTCTTCAGTGGGATGGTCGCGTGACTTTAAATGTAAATCACTGTTCATTTGATTCTTTATTTTATTGTATTTTTATTTATTTACCTGACAAATTACCTTTAAGAAACTTCCAAAATGATTAAATGGGTATGACCTTCCCAATCAATTCACGTAACTGATCAGTTAGATTTACTAAAGTTGATCCCCTTTTATTTAATGAACTCAAGGCACTTGATGCATATTGCAGAGTTTTGGCAGTACAAGCATATCCAGTTGAAACTAAACTTTTTTTTTTTATTATAGATGTGCAACTGTTTACATTTTCTTTTCTCCTTTTACCATAAAACTATGTAATCACATACTAACATTCATTTCATTACTGATGTGGACACTCACATTTGAATGTATAATAGTATTTCATATTTATGTTTGAATCGTGTTTTTGGGATATACAAGCAGTCGGGAGACTCCAAGGTTTTTACAGATAATGCACTGTATGTTAGTACTGTAAAATTGAGGTGAAGACATTATATTGAGCTGTACTGTAGAGCTGATTGTACATATAGTGTGTAAAGACTGTGCCTTACTCTAAGTATGGCAGCAATAGATGCACTGATTGAAAAAGATTTATTAAAAGATCAAAACGAAACTGGTTTAACATGTTTTATTTGTCAATACTCATTGTATTTAGCCACACACTTCTCACTTATGGTTTTCAATAACATCATTTCTAAAATGTGAAATCTTTTAGCAAGCACACAATACCTGTTTGCATTGCTATAACACTGATGAGAAAGCCATTATTGTTGACAGTTAAACTTACATGACTTTGTTAATACTTCATGCAGGGAGCTCAGTACAAAAATATACACACACTGTTCAAGTATACTAAAAAATAAACACCAACCAACGTCGAAAATCGCGTCCTAGCAGCAGGTTATTTCAAATTCACATTTTCAGACATGTTATGGACTGATTTAGCAGTAAATGCTATCAAGGTAATGAGACGAAACATAAAAAAATAAAAAATAATAATACAATGAACTCTTACACAACAAAAACTGCACAGAAGCTCACAGAAATAAAAACTATTTTACCATAAGCAACCATATTAAAGGGATCGTTCACCTAAATATGAAAACTGTCATTCACAGTATTCATTCACACCTGTATGACATTGTTGTGCAGAGTAAGCAGCTCTTTTCCATAATAAAACTGTGGTTCAATTTTCAATTTCATTATGGAATGAGGATCACCGTGATTTCGCCAAGTAAGACATGTTCCTGATCCTGGAACAACATTTTAGTACAAAAATTGAATCCCTTAAACCTAACATAACCCATAACTTATCCCTTAAAATAAGAGGGAAATAATGGGTGAATAACACTGATGTAGAAGCACCTAACCCTGGTTGTGTGAGTCTAAACTTGACATAAACTGTAAACTTGTCCCTCAAATTTGATTGGTTGTTTGGAATGTTGATCCAGGAACATGTTGGACTCGATGAAATCACATTCACCATGGAAGGACGCAGTAAACGAAAGGGCGATTCGCAAGCTCGATTCAATTTTATTCCTTTTTGCTATCCATACGGGTATATTTCAGTTCAAATTCAGCGGTAGGGGAGTGGCGTTGCTGAAAAGCGGTTTGAGAAACTTGATACTAGTAACCTTCTAACTTCATAAATTACGCATTACGCAAAATAGAAGTTAAAATTTGTTACTGAATTGGTTCAGCTTAACACAGCGGCACACAGCGCTATACAATAACCCACATCGCCACGCTGCCTCTAAAAATAGACAAGAGTAAAAGATAACTTTTACTCTTATACCAGCAAATAATCGAAACAACTATATGTTTATGCTCCCCCTCCCCCTAAACCCAATTAAAGGGATAGTTCACCCAATGTTTCTTTCTTCTGTTGAACAAAAAAGAAGATATTTTAAAGAATGTTGGCAACTAGACAGTTGACGGAAGCCACTGACTTCCATAGTAGAAAAAATGGGTGCCGTCAACTCTCTGGTTGCCAACATTCTTTAAAATATCTTCTTTTGTGTTCAACAGAAGAAAGAAACTCATACAGATTTGGAACAACATGAGGGTGAGTAACTGATGACAGAATTGTCATTTTTGGGTGAACTATCCCTTTAAGAACAAGCCCCGCCCGCAGCCGATTCTAATTTCATCATCAGTCATGTTAATCACAGTGCACATTGCCAACACAGCATTGAAACAAATACTAACCCTTAAAGTCACAATGAAATCAAATTGACAATCAAATTGACTTATTTTTATGGAATATTGGAGTATTTATCATAAATGATTTGATCTGTGGACATCATTATTTTTTTTAAATTCATGTGCCCTCATAATCTTTAATTGAAATAACTTCTCGTAGCCACATTTTCTTTCTTCTCTGAAGACGTTTTCTGGCACGCGTAAGGAAGAACCCGTCGCTCGTGTGAGATCACAACAACAGCAAACCGAAACCATCCAATCAATTCCGCTCTATATTTGTTCTTGTTTGAGAAGCCATTTCAGAAGAAGACTATCACAACTCCTGTTTCATGCTGACTTTAACCCTAACCTCACTATAGCACTAGCAAATCCTGATAGATAGCATTACTGTTCGGCTTTGTGATCAGTAAACAATGCAACATTTTTCATTATTTGGATAAACGGTCCCTTTGGATAACCGGTAAACAGCACAGTACTAGTGGACATGCTAATTGTGTGTTACATCAGGCTCAGTCTGGGTTTGTGATGACGCTGATGACTGTTGGATCCGTGTTTACGCGCTCAGTTCCCCAGGCCCCTCCTCCTCTCCATCCCCACGGTTGGCACGGATCTCCATCAGTGTGTGTCCGAAGTGGGTCCAGTCCTCACTGTGGGGCACGGCCAGCTGCAACAGATGAGCGTTTGAGAGATCCAGTGCCAAAAACACCCCCCACATCTCCAAAACGCCACATCAAGAGCAAAGCTACGCATTACATGTGCTGTCACAGTGTGGGAGAGGAAAGAGATCAGCACACATTGTGATTCAGAGACAGAACAATAAAGCTGCTTGTTTGGCCTTTGAGTGCTGAATATTTATCGTGTCAGTTCTCAGGAAGGGGAAGATGGGGACTATGGGCCGGCTGGGTGACGATGTGGGATCACTTTCTGCTGTCAGAGTCAGAGAGAGAGAGAGAGAGAGAGAGAGAGAGAGAGAGAGAGAGAGAGAGAGAGAGGATCTACAGGGTTTAATTAAACAGGAATAGAGAGGTGGGAGGAGATGACAGCCACTTCCAAACCAAAGGCCAAATCAAGCTCTTTTATTCACCTTATTTTTAACGGAAATACGGACGCAGCCAGTTGACGGTATTTTGTGCGAGACTTCCGGTCAGGCACTTCCGGTCACTGGCGCGCTGATCACTTTTCACCATATCGGTTAATTAAACAAGTGTTCCTAACAACTAACTCATCGTCATGGCTTCGGGGAAGACCGGGATTGTTTGTGCAGTTAGAGGTTGTCATAAACTGATACAAAAGAAAGGTTTACTTGGAGCAGGAGTGTTTTAATCATCGAAATCATTTACATTTTAATCAGGCGCCCTACGACCAGAGACACACTGGCTGCGTGGCGTTTCTGTTGCGTGGCGTTTTACATGTCTTTGCACACCAGAAACGTGTCTGACGCGGCACTGCTAGGTGACATATGATAAGCCTCATTCATTGGTGATTATATTCGACATAATGGGGAGAGAGTTGTGGAAGGCCTTTAATGTTAAACATATATATAGCAGCAAAGACAACGTCGGCAGTATTGACGGCAAAACAGGCTACAGAATATTTCGTTCTGTATTGACAGGTGCAATATTAGAAAATCGATTTTTTTTTCATTGCATTTATATCTGCATTTGTCAAAACCTAAAATTTCAAACATCAAAATGTAATTTATTAGTATTCATGTAAAATTAAATACAAAGATCTTTTCCTATTCTATTTTGTCTGGAAACGCTTCCAAAACGCTTGCGTGTCGCGTGAAAAATAGGCGTCGATTCTATTTATAGCATGCACGCGTTTTCCGCGCATGTAACGCAGGCAGTGTGCACGTTCTAACCTGTTAACATGGGAGCCGAAATAAAAACGGACACGCAGAGTGTCGCCGGCCTGAGGAATCCCTTCGCCTGTGGTTAAAAGCTTTACATTTGAAGAAACCATCGAAACGACCGTATGTTTGTTCTTTTCATTTCGTGAGCACCTATAGAAGACCACCCGATACCAGAAAAGTGGCTGGGCTATGAAGTCTCAATAAAAACCATGATAAAAACTCCAAGGAGAAACAAAATCATTATAGTAACCCCTGTATAAAATCTAGTGATCATGGCATAATGGCATGATCATGGCATTTATTTTGTATGATTTACAACTATTTATAGCCATCTACTTATTGCTATCCATCCTATGCTTTGGTTGCATTCTTATGGCATTATTAATACATTTGACATGACAAAATACCTCCATATTAGTCCAGCGTTGGCTCGACTATGTTTATACGGGCGGGGCTGAAGGAGCCGGTGAAGTTTTGGCACTCTGCCAGCTAGATGCATGAGTGTTTTCAACCAGGTCCGGTACCCTAACTGAGTGAGGCGGGGCTTTAGTTCTTTGTAGTATTCATCTGCTACGGCATGTGTAACATTTTTCTATACACTCTGCATAATCCTTCGCGATCGATATGTTATTTAGCCCAGGGAAGCGAGGAAACGGAAGTGCCGCACAAAAACCGGATATTGGACCCATGTTTACTTCCGCGTTCGAAAATAAGGTGGATAGTACAGCAGGTGGTCTTAAGAAGCCTTCATCAATAAATGACCTTATAACACTGGGATTTCATCACTGTATATGTATATGTGTGTGTATATATATATATATATATATATATATATATACATAATATAAATATATATTTTTTGCGAACTGAAATAACATTGCCTTGTCAAAAAAATATCTGACATTTTACTGAGCTTAAAGGTACTCTTAGTAATTTTGGGTGACGTCACTTCTTGTTGACGTTCAAAGTAATGTCAAACAAAACGGACGCTAGCTCGACCCTCCCTCCTCCTCATCCCGTCCCCTCCCCCCTCCCTTCCGTGCTTTTCCGATGTAAAGTCGGGACTTTGTGTGTTCCTTCTCCATTTTTCATCTTCTTTGCTATTTGTTCATCGGAACATCGTCTCTTTGGTTGTGTGTCGGCCATATCAAAATTCAAAAGAATATAATTCTAACGTTAGTCGTCGTCGTCTAGGACAGTGGTTCCCAACAGGGGGGTCGCGGCCCACAAGGGGGCCTCAGCGAGCTCTGTGGGGGGTCGCGTCGTATTTTGAATAGTTTTGAGCAATGAGCATTAAATACAAGTCCTTAACTTTTTTCTGTTCAAAATTTACAAA
Organism: Scardinius erythrophthalmus; assembly: GCF_964197995.2. NCBI lineage: Eukaryota > Metazoa > Chordata > Actinopteri > Cypriniformes > Leuciscidae > Scardinius > Scardinius erythrophthalmus. The sequence goes on from NW_028296242.1 coordinate 14,857, forward strand.
ATGTATATTATGAGCGAGTTCATCATGAATCCATTTTCCAATCCGTGTTTTTGTCTTATCCTGAACCACTATGGTACACCTATAATAAGTGTTTACATTGGGACTATTTCACACTGGTTCGGATCGCTGCTGCTGCGGAGTAGCCCAGTACATGCGTGACTCGTCATAGACGTACACAGAGAGAAGTAGTTCCGGCTACAATGTTCTTCCGAAAGACGCATTATTTTAAACGCAAGTTTATTATCGCTCGTTATAGCGCCAAAAGCGTCAAAAATAAAGCCTCACATTGATAAAGCCTCACAAATAACATGCAAGTATTGAGGTCCCAGACAGCAGTCATTTAGTAATAGCCTATATACTTTTTTTTTTTTTTACCTACACACCAGTGTGAATATTTTTGTTATTGCATTTTTAAATAGGGCCACTTTATAGGCTACTCCTAGGCTTACGTTTTTAAATTACAAAGTGCCTACTGATGTTTTTGTTATTGTATTTTCAATATTATAGGCTATTATTTGTACATAAACATATCTGGTTATAGTAAACATACCGTTTGGTTGAAAACAACATATTCTGTCATCCTTGTTGCAAGTTTACAAGAGCAATAATATCATTAAATGTGAAGGGGGGCCCTAAAATATTTTCTTGGGAAAAAGGGGGTCTCAGACAAAAAAAGGTTGGGAACCACTGGTCTAGGATATCTAACTAGCTAGCAAACTTCCCTCTTCATGCTTCTCTCTCCTCCACTCCCCTCACACCCCCCTTCATGTGCACTAACCCCCCAACCCCCACCCCCAAATCATTCTTGTCGGTTATTGGCTGGAACACGGTTTGTTATGTTTCGTGGTCCAGGTTGGGCCAGTTTGTTTTTGTTGTCGTTTGTGGAGCCTGGGCTGTCTACAGAGACCGCGTTTTTTTACAGTGTGTTCAGGGGACAGAAAGCTAGCGGATAGTGAGATGTTTGCTGTATGTGACAAAAAATGTTTCAGCCTAAAAAACGCGTGACATCGCTTTGAGCACCTTTAACACTTAACACCATTATGGTCTGATGGGGCCCTTTCTATGATATCATTATAATTTTTCTATGACATAATTTTTTTTTTCTGCAGGTTGGTTGGAGCACATGATTTTGAAGTGAAGCAGTTATTTTTAAAATATTTTTTTCGGTAACACTTTTCATTTGTTAACGTTAGTTAACTGTATTAGTTAACATGAACAAACACTAAACAATACTTCTAGAGGATTTATTAATATTAATTAATGTTAAACTTTAATCTAATGTTAATCATTTACTAATAAATTGTTGAAATCAAAAGTTGTATCAGTCAACATTAGTTGTGAACCAACATGAAAATGAACATTTGTATGAACTAACATTAACACAGGTTAATAAATGCTGTAATGCATAAAATATATTGCGCATTGTTAGTTAGTCAATGCATTAACTAATGTTATAATAATAAATGATGTTAAACAACTTAGGTTTTAATAAGATTTAAAGAGATGTCAAATTGGGCTTGTTTCTTCAAAAAAAAATAATAATAATAATAATAATTTAAATCCTAAATTCATTCTGGTCGGAAAAGAGTAAATCACTGTATCTATGAACTGCAGTAACAGAGTCAGGTCTGAAACATAATCTACGCAAAAATATGAATGCAAAGTAACACCCTGAAATATCTGAACAGAATTCATAACGCGACTTTCTTTGCTTTGCCACAAGAGGCAATACAACAGATAGTCATAAAACTGTCTTCTTCTATGGTCCGCTAGAACTACAGCAAAGAAAGATCAGAGAATGTCTAATAAGGCGAGAAGTTTCACTCTCAGTACACTTCCGGCTTCTGAACTGGTTGCAGTTCCACTCTGGTTCCATATGAGGGCGCTCACAGGACGAGTGCAGAATGAATGGAGGTCTATGGCGCTATACCCCTCAAAATCCACTTTTCTCAGGATATAATTTTTTGTCTAGTAATTTTAATGTTGTATTCGAAAGGAGATGCAAAGAAATCACACATTGCTGGGTGTTAGTTTTTTTAGTCACTTATTTGCTTTAAAAAGTCTTTTAAAATGTCAATGACATCATACACATCGTACGACCAGAGATACTGCTTTACGGCAATCCTTCAGTCACTTTGGTGGTTTCGCGCTCTGCACTTTCTTTTCTCTCGAGGCATTGACAACACAGCTGACACAGGTAAATACACGTGCTAGAAGAGTTTTTGTTTTGTTGTTTTAAAAGACCACGCCGAAAACACACACACACACACACACGATGCCATCAAGCGGTATCTCTGGTTGTAATCAGTCCTTCACTGACCAATCAGCGTTATGGGCAACAACAACTCAACCTGTAAGAAATCAAAAGGACATAGGTACTCGTTCATTCAACTTTCGATATATAACCCATGTTGAACTTGCAAAACCTAAAATTAAATCTGAGATTTCTCAACGGCAATCGGGTGAAAGAGACTAATTTAGCCGTCTAGCTCCACAGACTCCCATTCATTTTGCACTCATGGGCGATCGCCCCCAGTGGAACTCTGGTGGAACTGCAACCAAAATTCTATACAATAGGACTTAAAGGGTTAGTTCACCCAAAAATGAAAATTCTGTCAGTAATTACTCACCCTCATGTTGTTCCAACCGCGTAAGACCTTCGTTCATCTACGGAACACAAATTAAGATATTTTTGATGAAATCTGAGCTATGTCTCACTCCTCCATAGGCTGCTATGTGACCGAAACTTGCTGGCCCAGAAAAGTCATTAAAGACATTGTTAATATAGTCCAAGTAACTCCAGTGGCTCAATCTTAAGTATATCAAGCGACGAGAATACTTTTTGTGCGCAAAAACAAACAAAAATAACGACTTTATTCCACTTTTCATTTCCTTCTCTCTGGGCCTCTAGTTGGTTCGCGTAGTCTTTTTGCGCAGCGCATCTGTGTTACACGTCACCACGTTTAGGCTCACTATTGGCCAACGCCGGTCATGTGTGTGATGCGTGATGACGTGCAACACAGACGCGCAGCGCAAAAACACTACGAGGCCCAGAGAGAAGGAAATGTAAAGTGGAATAAAGTCGTTATTTTTGTTTGTTTTTGCGCACAAAAAGTATTCTCGTCGCTTGATATCCTTAAGATTGAGCCACTGGAGTCACTTGGACTATATTAACGATCTCTTTAATAACTTTTCTGGGCCAGCAAGTTTCGGTCACATAGCAGCCTATGGAGGAGTGAGACATAGCTCTGATTTCATCAAAAATATCTTAATTTGTGTTCCGAAGATGAACGAAGGTCTTACGCGGTTGGAACAACACGAGGGTGAGTAATTAATTTTGGGTGAACTAACCCTTTAATAGGGAGTGGCCAGGCTCTCAGTAGACGGGCTCTGAAAAGATTGTAAAGACAGGATATTTGTAGCCTTAAAAACCCCTCTGTTCCAGGGGACGACCCTTCGGTTGAAGAACAAAACCTTTTTAACTTCAAAATGACATCTGAACTATACGCAATGCGACTCAAGCGGGGCGAAAACATGCGGTGGTGATCCAAAGCAAATATTTAACACAGTCTACTAAATATAACACAAAGGGACTTGGCAGTCGTCAGAAGTGGTGCTGTTCATGTTGGTGACGGCCTCTGCTGAACGAGCCCATGTTGAGGGCTTTTGGTAAATAAGCCCCCGTTCCACCGAAACCCTTCAACTTTCCTTCACTTCATTTTATTGATGACCCACCATTATCATCAGCCCAAGGAGCCCACATGCTCCACCGACGCACTCTCCAATTACCACAATACACTGCGCTAAGATTAGCACTGCCCCACACATGAGGAGAGGCCAAACCTGGAGCCCGAAAACAACATGGTGAACATGGGAGTCCTCGTGGTTTTGCTGCTCTGTGGCGGAGACTCATTCATGTGGAGACGGCCTTAAAATAAAAGATTCAAACAATAACAAGCTATCCGTTCAGAGAGGCTCGGTAAACATGCAGACCCAACTCGGAGAGATTCAGTTTCACTTCCACTTTCATTCCGCATCCATGTTTGTGAAGCTCCTGCAAGAATCCTAATAATAACAGTAATTTCACACATTCTCTTCATTAGATTCATACCTCTCCAACGTCGTATATCCACACACGGCCCTCGGAGTCTCCCACGGCGACCTCTTTGCCCCCGGCGGCCCATCGCACGCGGTTCAGAGCGGGGGAGCCCTCGATGGTCACGCTGGCACTGGGAACCTGCACTCAACACACACACACACACACACACACACCTCCAATCAAATACAGCGATATCAAACACACAGTGTGTGAATGATGCTCTCTCTCACTGTTCTTAGGTATAATGTACCGCTCAAAAGTCTCTTTTGGTCACTTATGCTGCATTTATGTGAAATATTATTACAATTTAAAATAACTTTTTATTTTATTTTAATGTATTTTAAAATGTCATTTATTCCTGTGATCAAAGCTGAATTTTCAGCAAAAAACATGATCTCACATGATCCTTCAGAAATCATTCTATTATGATTATTTGCTGCTCAAGAAACATTTCTTATTATTATCAATGTTGAAAAAAGTTGTGCTGCTTATATTAATATTTTTGTGGAAACCGTGAGACATTTGATTTTTCAAGTAGAAGGTTAATAAGAACAGCATTTATGTGAAATAGAAATATTTTATTACATTATTATTAATGCCCTCACTGTCAATTTTGATCGATTTAATGCTTCCTTGCTGAATCAAAGTAATAATTTCTTTAAAAAACAATACAAAAACAAAACGTATTGACCCCAAACGTTTGACCGGTATTTTATGTTTCATTGCCAAATTGATCAATTTTGAATCATATTTGGTGATCTGAAAATTTGATGGGTGTAATTTTGTAATTGTATAATGTAAATATTTACAGCTAACCTAATAATTCAGGAAAACAAAACATAACTGAGTGCCACGAAACATTATCTTTTTAAAAATATCACATATCTAAAAATTTAATTTACAAATTTCTAACTCTATATTCCTCCAAAATATTAATAATAATGACACAAATAACACTTTGTATATTGTAAAACCCCCAAATATCAACCTGTTATTCTTGTAGAAAAATGTGACTTCCACTGATGACACCTCCAATTTTCAAATTCAAGGAAGAATATAGATAAATACAATAAATTATAACAAGAGTATTATAAAATTGTCGAATTTCCCTTCGGAAAACGTGCCTTCAGTTTGTGCATTAACTCTTATTGGATATTATAACTCAAATGATGTTGTTAGGATGTCTAGTCAAAGCTGAGCTCTAATAGGAAGAAGAGACGAATCCGCTGCTCTTCTGGAAAAGCTACGAGCGCTTTTAATGATTTCATAAATCATCGTGAATAGTTGCGCCGCACACATTAAAGTGATACACAGGCTCTGTTTGTGCGCGTGTGTGAAGTTGATTTCTGCCTATTACTTATGACAGTTAAGACTGGCCCGACACATGTTGTCAGCAAAGATGGGAGCTGTACGCTGGCTAATACAAAAGCTTCCTCGCTTCAGAACAGGCTAACCACAGCCTGAGAGCTATTAGCGAGCAGCTTCCTCCAAGAGTCAACTGCAAGGTTCAATTGGCTGCAAGCTTCTCTTCGCGTAAATTGGAAGCAGGCGAGCCCGCAGTCTGTTAATGGTGTTATGGGTGAATTTCTTTATAAGTTGACAATGGAGAACTGTTGGCTGCTTTCTGGCACAAGATCTTTGGCTGTTTACGCATGTGTCGGTGTGTGCGTCAGCACTGGGGGCTCCTGGTGTTTTGGATAACATGCATTGTTCTTCAGGCAACACACACTCTTTCATTATCTCTCCTCAACAGGCCAAACAAGCTGTTGACGCTGGAATAGGCAAAAGGACAGAGAAGGGGCACAAGTTACATAGGTCAAGGTCAAAGGTTACTGATATGACACGAAAGGCCACATTTACACATTATTCAAAATTAATAGAACCATTACCATGTTTTTATTTATAGAAATGGACATAAATTCTTTGTAAATACCTTAGAATACCATGTAAATACCACATTACATAAATAAAAAAGCAAAAAATGATTTTCTTACTCAGTATTTTTGTCTTGATTTCCAGTACCAATACTTAAACATTCTTTTATCAAGATAGAATTGACATAAAATATTAAGTCCTGTTTTCTGAAGAGAAAAAAAATCTAAATTTGTTTGTGTTTAAAACCAGAAATAATACATGTTTGTGGGGTCCGAAAAATACTTAATTCAAAGGGAAAACTAGATGATTTTTCTGACCCCATTGACCTTAAAAAAAAAAAAAAAATTTGTTTTATGCACAAACTCACTTTAATTATTATTCCTTTCTTCAGAAAACAAGATTTTATCTTATGCGATTTTGTTTCTAAAGTAAATGTATCTTAACTTAAGAATGTTTAGATATTGGTACTGGAAATCAAGACAAATACATGAGTAAGAAAATAATTGTTTCAACCTTCAACCAAGCTTTATATATAGAACCTTTTAGGGGATTTGTTTTAATTACTTTTTTTGTTATTCATTTTTTAATTTTTATCAACTTTTATTAATTAAACAGCTTGTAAACATACTTTATCACTAGAAAAAAATGAAATAACCGATTAAACATGATAGTATTTTGCAAGAATTTTTCCTTATATAGAACCTTTTTGGCTCAGTCACGAACTCTCGAGTTCTGTATAGAATCCCATTGAACCTTTTTTTTCAAGAGGGTATATTGATAGCATGTCGAATATCAGCCAACATTAGAGCAAAGCAGAGGAAATATAAAAAATTGGCTGATATTGACCAATATTTGATATTGCACTTACACTAATTCTGGTGACATCTAAAGTTAAGCTTTAAAAACACTATTAATTTATTAACACTGTTAAATGTAATCATTAGCAAAATAATTACACATTTTTCCCACATACATTATAATATTGGGAATTTTAGAATTTAGAATTGGTTATTGGCCAGAACGTTCAAATAATTTATTAAATAAATAAACAAATAAATTATTGGCTTATCAGAATGAGCCAGAATTTCAATAGCGGTGCATCATGGTGATCATTCATTACCATGGTATATATTGAAGTACCGAAGTACAGTGGCCTAGTGGTTATAAAAGCAGATGTGAGATCGAATTCATCTCACGTTTCGTCCCCATTCGCCAAAGACTTGAAATGGTGTTTGCAACCCCTTTTACATTTGCATTTGACTATTTTACTGGAGTTCAACAGGATATTGGAAATAAAAATATATAAGATGCGATTGATTTTATATAATAAAATGCGACAGGAGCATGAAAAGTGTTTTTTATATGATAGCTGGTTGGAAAAATAAGAGGGCTTGGTTAAAAAAGAAGGGAAAAGATTACATTTTTCCAAGCATCATTCAGGGTCAGTTCTGATTTCAAGTTGACTTTACCATATATGATTTACAATCAGTGAGCTAGTTGTTGGTTACCTTCCACCAAACACACATGCAGAGAGAGAGATGGGTGAGTGTGTAATTAAAGAGGGTGTGTATTCCTCAGTGGACAGGCAGTGTCAGTCAGAACAGAGACAGATGTAACACTTCTGAGCCATGGCCTCAGGGGCCGGCGTGTCCAACATTACGGACTGACGTATTGTGTGAACGGTCCATGTCGCAGTAAGTCAACTGTCACATATAACAACATCAGAACATGTGATGTACAATGACCCTCCATTATCAGTGATAAACACTGCTGGATATGACAGGTAATATGACCTCATCATTCTAGAGTCCGCAAGCCAAAATCAGCATTTCTGTCTCGTTCTTGCCTTGTTTTCAACTGATATATACATCCTTAGAAAAAGTCCTTAAGATAATAAGACACATTTTCTGTGTTTTATATTACATTTTTTGTACTTATAAAATTATTCTTATTTTTTGAAAATTGTATTCATTTATATATATTTTAATAAAATATGAATAAAATTAATCATCTAGATCATTATTTTTTGAAAATTTTATTCATTTTTTTAAATAATGTAAAAAGATTAATTTAAAGGCAATTTTTTGTTTACAGAGAATATATCTTGAATATTTTATTATTTTTATATATTTTTTTATAAAAATATTTATATTGTATTCGTTTATTTTCATACAATCAAATTAATTGTGTATTAAAGTATAAAGCTAACAAAATTAAGTTTATGTTTGGAACAAGATTTAAAAAATTCCAGTGGAGTAAAATATGAATACATTTATATATATTTTAATAAAATATGAATACAATTAATCATCTAGATCATATGTGGTATATATATATATATATATATATATATATATATATATATATATATATATATAAATATAAATATATATATATATATATATATATATTAATAAAATAAATCATATGAATCATATGTGGTATGTACACACACACACACACACACACACACAAGATATTTCTCCTTATCTAGAGCCTTTTTGGCATAAAGTGTTCTTTAAAACCCCTAGTTTTATAAAGAATCCCATACACAATTTTCTTCCCAAGTAAATGTGTCTTGTTTTAGGAACATTTAGAAAAATATTGAAAAACATAAGTGATTGTCAGTGAAGGTCTTGAGGGACGGTGGCCCTAGAGGACCAGGTTAAACCGCTTGGCTGGGCCATTGCCCATGGGAACTCAATGACTCTGGAATGGTGGAGAGGGAGGAATCCGCACACATCGGAGTAATTAGCCTTCAGCTTGCAGACTATGTGTGTGTGGAAAGGAACGTCGCTGGATTGTTGTGCGAGCTGTTGGTGAGGAGCTGTCAGAAAGCTGATTTAAAGGCGGCCTGTGGGGAGACGCCCATACAGAAAGGAACTTGTTGTTGTTTTGATGCATCTTTTGGCCTGGCGTGATCTGGGGGACCAGACCGAGAGCGTTACCTCACCTCGGTGTCGTTGTTCAAGTTCCACAGATCCAGACGACCCATGCCGTCCACGGCGGCGAAGAGCGAGGGGTGCACGGGCGACCACATCACATCATAGACGTAGTCTGCGTTATCCTCGAACGAGTACAGCGGCTTGTTTTGCTGAGGGGGACACAACATGAGAAAAAAAGAGGCGGATAAACAGAGGGCAAACAGGACAAGCAAGAAGGTGGTGGGCTTGTGAGGGAACAGGAAGAGGGCGAGAGAGAGAGGCAGATTGAGAGAATGAGAGAGTGGCATAGGCAGTAGACAGAGTGGCGCTGCTGCAGCCCTGGGGCCTGTCTGGGATTGGGCTAATTAAAACCTTTGCACATTCAAGCAGTGTCATAAAAAAACACTAGATGAAAGTCTCTCCAAGGTGTACTGTAACCTAAGTGTAACAGCTGTCTGTGGCATAGAAGAAAAGAGAATAAAGGAGAGAGAGAGAGAGAGAGAGAGAGAGAGAGAGAGAGAGAGAGAGAGATGCATTCCGAACAGGTACGAGGGAGACAGTTGGGCGGACCACAGCTCGATAATGAACCTCACAGAGACACGCTGAAGAATGTGACCTGACTCCAACACACACATGCGCAATCTTTCTCATTCTTTCAAAATAAACACAATCTGCCTGGGTGCAATCATCAAAAGTGTGGAAAATGACGAAGATGATGAAAAACATACACAAAACATTAAATATGAATGAATGAATAACAAAGCTTTTTTTTTAATATAGGCACTAGCATTCAAAAGTTTGGGGTCAGTAGTTTTTTTTTTTTTTGAGGATGCATTAAATTGATCAAAAGTGACAGTTAAGACATTTATAATGTTACAAATGCTGTTTATTTTCTATTCATCAAAGAATCCTGAAAATAGTAAGCTGTTTGATAAGATATTGATAAGATTATCATATTAGAATGATTTCTGAAGGATCATGTGACACTGAAGACTGGAGTAATGATGCTGAACATTCAGCTTTGATCACAGGAATAAGTCACATTTTAAAGTATATTCAAATAAAAAAAAGAGTTATTTTATATTGTAATAATATTTCACAATATTAATGCTTTTAGTTCGATCAAATAAATGCAGCATTGGTGAACATAAAAGACTTAAAAAAATAATAATCTTTGGATCCTTAGTGTAAATGAACACCAATAGTACAGCAACCGTAAAATTACACTTAAATGTTCTTTTTCTGAAGTATGTAACAGAAAAAAAGTAGATTTTTCTTTTCTTTTTGAGTGAAAACAACCACTTCTTCAACAGAAAAATGCTGATTTAATCAACTTCCACAAAACAGAGAGATAGCCATGCATTTGCATTTGCATTTGATGGCCATTGCATTTGAGAGCTCGAGTCAGGAAACTTTCACAATGCATGCCGACAAAAACATAGATAGCAAAGAGAGCATATTTCATTTGATGCAAATAAAACTAAGGCTTTGAGGAAACCCATGAAAACTCCGGTATGAAATGAATGGTGGTTTCCATTTCACATTGAGTATGTCATGTGCCGCTATGGTAATTTTGTTATTTACTTATGTTATGATCAAACCAGTAGAGGTCCAATTAGAAGTTTAACTATGCTCAACAGTCGATCTGATCCACAGGATCCACGGCCACAAATCCAAATCCTGGAGGCGCCAGTGCAGATTCTGCGCTCCCCGAGGACCACAGATCAGTTTGCAGAGCATTTTTTTCCCTCTAACAGAGCGTGATGTGCGCACTGCTCAGACTCTCATTCATTCGATAACCTCTCTGATACCTCTGTAGAGATCTAGTGATGGGGTTTAGTACTTGTACTCACTGTAAATGGTGCTTATTCGTGTCACCACCATCCCAGACCTGGATGAGGGCCGCCATGCAGATCGAAAAGTCATCAAGGGCTCGCCATGGGCACTTAAGGACACAAATTAGGGCACAAGGAGGGTTTTCCCAGCAGTCTTTGGCAGAAAACACACCAATGGTTTTTCCTTAAACACTATTAGAAGAAAAGATTCTATGTAGAACCTTAAAAGGTTTTGTCAGATGCTTCATACAGTGCATAGGACATTTTAAGGGTCCCAGTCATGGGATCATTTTATGGATTTAGTTTAAAAGCAGAGGGTCGGTTCTTTCTTTTGATAAATTGCATGCTCAGATATTCATATAACAAAATATTCCGAATATTGTAATTCAATATTTGATCAAACATGCTGGCGGTGTCTTGCAACTTTAAAAAAAAAACGTTAATAAATACAAATTAAATATTAAATTTTTATAACGTTAAATGACAAATAGTCGTCAATGTCTAAAAATAGGAAGTTGGCATTATTGCATGTGACTGAGAATGTGTGGACGCTCAGATCCAAGCTAAGGTGTGCTCAACAACCACACACAGGAGAAAGAGACAGGCCTGCATTCCTGCGGCTCTCCTCAAAGGGGATGGAATTCCCCCGTCCCCAAAAAATAACACATGCACATCCATAACATCCCAGGAATGTTTTAATATCTGTCAGAATGCACAAAGTGTATGATTTGTAGAGAAAACGCATGGAGCATAAGTTAAAGAGACAGGACGGTATGTTGTGGTTTCGGGAAGCTCGGCACTTTACGTCCGCTTGTGCACATAGATAGCGACGAGTGTGAGAACGTGATACGTATACTGTAGCTCTCATTCATGAAGTATTAACCATTGCAGGGCCTGAGGCAGTAGATGTGCCGCTTTCCCTTTTAAATGACCCGTGTCCTCCATCTACTTCAGTTTATTTGCCCTTTTCTGCTTTTTAACTCCTTGTTAACTCGTTTTAAAGGGACAGTTCCCACAAAATGTACACTGTGTTTGTGGTCGGTACGATTTTTAAATGTTTTTTGTCTCTTATGCTGTGTTTATTTGATCGGAAATACAGTAAAACAATTTCTATTTTAATATTTTTTAAAATGTAATTTATTCCTGTGATCAAAGCTGAATTTTCAGCATCATTACTCCAGTCTTCAGTGTCACATGATCCTTCAGAATCATTATGATATGATGATTTGCTGCTTAAGAAACATTTCTGAATATTATCAAGGTTGAAAACAGTTGTGCTGCTTAATATTTTTATGGAAACCAAGATTTATTTTCAGGATTCATGAACAAAGTTCAAAATAACAGCATTCATTTGAATGAGAAATCTTTTGTAACATTGTAAATGCTTTTACTGTCATCATTTACACATCATACTGTTGTCCCAAACCTGTAAATTACTTCATGTTTGGTCTGTTTCTCACAAAAAATCTGTATTATGACTTTAAATATAGCAAACAAGACATTCAGAGCACTTTTATAGCCCTTTTTAAAGCTTGAAAGCTTCAGTCTCAATTATTGTAATTGCACTGGAAAAGAGCAAAACATTTTTTACATTTCCCAATTTGTGTTCCACACAGAAATGAAAGCCATACAGTTTTGGAAGATTATGAGCATTTTCATTTTTGGACAAACTATTCCTTTTACTACTACTTATACTTTCAATTCCTACCAGGGTTGTGTCATTGATATCTCTTCATCAAGCTATTCCACTTTTCTTTTTTGTTATTATTTGTGCCTCTCTCCTTCCCTAACATTCCTTCTACATCCATCTTTTATTCATACTTGGCCTTCAAGCTTCCCTCACTCTGTGGTTAATGTGATCTGAGCCAGTATCTCCAGACACAGATTGCAGTATCTGTGAGCACAACCATGTCCATACGTCTCCCACCCTAGCCCGCTCTTGCTCAATCTCTTTGGTCCATGTGGTTTGAACCCCAATCAAGAGACTCAATCATTCATTTCTGAACTTGCAGATTAAGCTCAAGGCAAAAAGCCACTGTCCAGTGGTCTCGAAGCTTTGGACACAGAACGGATTTACTTGCATGTACGAGACACTGCCAAGATACTAAGCAGGGCTTAAAATGCACTTTATAAAAGCCTGCATTAATGTTGAATAAGCCTGGTTAGTACATTAAATATTAGGGTTTCATACACAAAAAATGCATTTAATACATAAATATGGTCACACTTTAGATTAGGGTCCAATTCTCAGTATCAACTAACTATTAACTATGACTTTTACCTCAATAAACTCTAAATTAATGCTTATTAATATTTAGTAAGGTAGTTAAGTTTAGGTATTGGGTAGGATTAAGAGATGTAGAAGCGGCCTCGCGTCACCAAGGTCAGATAAATCCCATCACATAGAGCCTCTTTCACCTAGCTATCATCATATAGAGACTGTGTCTGTTCCCCGAATTTGGAAATCCAAAAAACGTTTAAACCCATCTAAGGTTAAAAATTTAATTGATGTTCAACAAATAAAAAACAGCTATAATACAGATGAGCAAATGCTAAAGCTTGGGTTGCTGAATATTCGATCGCTTACTTCAAAAGCACTCGTTGTTAATGATATGATTTCAGATAATAACCTAGATGTGCTGTGTTTGACAGAAACCTGGCTAAAACCAAACAATTACATTACTTTAAATGAATCAACCCCGCAAGATTACTGTTATAAACATGAGCCTCGTCTGAAACGCAAAGGGGGTGGTGTTGCTGTAATCTATAGTAATAGTTTCAAAACCACTAAGAAATCAAGTTTTAAATATAATTCTTTTGAAGCATTGGTGCTTAATGTAAAAATATATAGTGTAAACGATAAATCAAGTTTGAGATTTGTGCTGGCTACTGTATACAGGCCACCAGGGCACCATACAGACTTTATCAAAGAATTTGCGGACTTTCTATCAGAATTAATATTGACTGCAGATAAAGTACTAATTGTTGGTGATTTTAATATACACATCGATAATGAAAAAGATGCATTGGGATTGGCATTTAAAGACATTGTAAATTCAATTGGAGTTAGACAACACGTGTCAGGACCTACTCACTGTCGTAATCATACTCTAGATCTAATATTATCACACGGAATAGATGTGGATGCCGTTGAAATTCTGCAGCAGAGCGATGACATCTCAGATCATTATCTAGTCTCGTGTAATTTGCATTTAGCCAAGGCTGCAAAGCCGACTCCGTGTTTCAAATATGTGAGACCTATCACTTCTGCTACTAAAGATTGCTTTATTAATAATCTTCCTAATCAGTTTCATCATCTCAGCATCTCAGATAGCTTAGAAGAACTAGATATTACAACAGAAACGTTTAACTCTCTCTTTTCCAGCACTTTAGACACAGTTGCTCCGTTGCGCTTAAAGAAGATTAAAGAAAATAGTCCAACGCCGTGGTACAACGAGCACACTCAGGCTCTTAAGAGAGCAGCCAGAAAAATGGAGCGCAACTGGAAGAAAACAAAACTAGAGGTATTTCGCATTTCATGGAAAGAGAGCTCAATTACTTACAGAGAGGCTTTAAAAGCTGCTAGATCTGCTTATTTTTCACCGAAGTTTCCAAGCAACACAGCAGTAATGACTTTATGAACTTCTTCACTTATAAGATTGATAATATCAGGGACAAAATTATAACTATGCAACCGTCTACTACAGTATCGCATCAGGCAGTGCATTGTAGTCTCCCTGAGGAAAAATTTGATTCATTCGTTGCTATAGGAGAGGAAGAATTTACTAAACTCATTAAATCATCTAAATCTACAACATGTATGTTAGACCCTATACCGACTAAGCTACTGAAAGAAATACTTCCAGAGGTCATAGATCCTCTTCTTAATATCATTAATTCGTCTTTGTCTCTAGAATACGTACCAAAAAACTTTAAGCTGGCTTTGATTAAACCGCTTGTTAAAAAAACGCAACTTGATCCTTCAGAATTAGTCAATTACAGGCCGATCTCGAATCTACCTTTTCTGTCAAAGATATTAGAAAAGGCAGTATCCTCACAACTGTGTTCCTTTCTTGAAAGAAATGATATCTGCGAGGATTTCCAGTCCGGATTTAGACCGTACCATAGTACCGAAACAGCTCTCGTTAGAGTCACAAATGATTTGCTCTTATCATCCGATCGTGGTTGTATCTCTCTATTAGTGTTACTCGATCTTAGCGCTGCATTTGACACCATCGACCACAACGTTCTTTTAAATAGATTAGAACATTATGTTGGCATTACGGGAAATGCACTAGCATGGTTTAAATCATACTTATCTGACCGTTATCAGTTTGTAGCAGTAAATGATGAGATGTCTCATCGATCACAAGTTCAGTATGGCGTACCACAAGGCTCAGTACTAGGACCGCTGCTGTTCACTCTGTACATGCTACCCTTAGGAGATATCATTAGGAAACATGGCATTAGCTTTCACTGTTATGCTGACGATACTCAGCTCTATATTTCTTCAAAACCTAACGAAACTTATCAATTCACAAAATTAACGGAATGCATAGCGGATATAAAAAATTGGATGACTTGTAATTTCCTACTTCTAAATTCTGAAAAAACAGAGTTTCTAATTATTGGACAAAAAACTTCCTCACGTAATAACCTAGAATACTGTCTAACACTTGATGGCTGCTCTGTTAAGTCTTCGTCGTCGGTTAGGAACCTGGGTGTGCTCTTTGATACCAATCTTTCATTTGAAAGTCACGTGTCTAGTATCTGTAAAACTGCATTTTTCCATCTTAAAAATATATCTAAATTACGTCATATGCTCTCATTGACAAATGCGGAACAATTAGTTCATGCGTTCATGACCTCAAGGCTAGATTATTGTAATGCTCTACTGGGTGGTTGCCCTGCACGCTTAATAAACAAACTACAGCTGGTTCAAAACGCAGCAGCTCGAGTTCTTACCAGAACCAGGAAGTATGACCATATTAGCCCAGTTCTGTCAAAACTGCACTGGCTCCCTATTAAACATCGCATAAATTTTAAAATATTGCTGATTACTTACAAAGCACTGAATGGTTTAGCTCCGCAGTACTTGAGCGAGCTCTTAACGCATTATAGTCCTTCACGTCTATTACGATCTCAAAATTCCGGCCAGTTGATTATACCTAGAATATCAAAATCCACTGCTGGCGGTAGATCCTTTTCCTATTTAGCACCAAAACTCTGGAACAGTCTTCCTACCATTGTCCGGGAAGCAGACACACTCTGTCAGTTCAAAGCCAGATTAAAGACACATCTCTTTGACCTAGCTTTCACATAATACATTATAGACTTCTATAATTTAATGTTATGCTGCATAGATTAGGTCAGCCGGAACTGGGAACACTTCCCAAAAATCCTGATGTACTCGTTACATCATGAGAAGAATGGCATCTACGCTAATTTTAGTGTCTGTGTTTATCCCAAGGTTTTTCCTGCAGCCTGCCGGATCCAGGCCGTATCCAGATCTGACGAAGGACCTTCACCTGGACCGATGACAACGCAGTGCTGAAGTGCCAACTAGTCTCTCCCTATGGAGGATCCCACTGCCACTCTACAGATAAGGCGTTGTCGGGAAAATTCGTCTCGCGGTCCTACCCCAAAGCAACAAATAAAATAAAATTCCTTATCAAAATTTATAAGGAAAGACAAGTATTTTGTTTAGGCTTGGCTTGTAGGGAATTCCAAACCTGCGTATATTCTAACGCACATAACTATAGAACCCATTCTAAATGCGCATGTGACCGCCATCAGCGTTTCTCACAGGTTCGCGTTTAAAGTCTGTGTAGAGAGAATGGTGTCGTCTTAGCGGCCCCTAATTTAATAACAAATGATCATTGCGACGGAACCAAATCAATTAAAACTAACTTTAGATGGAAATAACTTAACTCTGCTGTAAAGCCGAAACAATCTCTGTTACCTTAAATTATACGCTTATCTCTGTAAAGCTGCTTTGAGACAATCTACATTGTTAAAAGCGCTATATAAATGAAGATGACTTGACTTGACTAGAATATGGTCATGCCAAATAAGGCATTAATATGTGCTTTATAAGTACTAATAAACAGCCAATATCCTATTTATATGCATGCTAATAAGCAATTAGTTAATAGTGAGGACTGGACCCTAAACTAAAGTGTTACCAAAAATATATTATTTGAAAACACCCTATTATCTTACATAATTTAGCTTTTTTAAGTAAATTTTGATTTTAGATATTTTTTAAAGGGGTGGTATAATGCCCTTTTCACAAGATGTAAAATAAGTCTCTGATGTCTCCAGAGTGTGTATGTGAAGTTTTTGCTCAATATACCCCACAGATATTTTTATATAGCATGTTAAAGTTGTAAATTTTTGAGGGTGAGCAAAAACGCACTGTTTGTGTCTGTTCCTTTAAATGCAAATGAGCTGCTGCTCCCGGCACAGAGGGCGGAGCTACAACAGCCTTTTTATGTTCAAACCGAAGTCAGAAAGATGGAGATACTCAAGAAGAAGTGACAACATGTAGACAACCTTTCTGAATGGTTAGTTGGTGAATTTATGTAGCTTATGTGTAGTTATCTTCTAGTCATTAATTAGCATATTCTGTCTTGATAATATATAAATCACGTTCCCGGGGGCGGGGATTATGTAAATTTTAGGGTTAATGATGTCACTAACCTGGGAGGAAACACCTGTAGTCCCTACCAGCCGTTTGTTATAGTCCTTAAAAAACAATTTCTTTAAAAGCAAATATCTCCCTTTGCTTTGAACTTTGACCTTTGTAACTTTGGAGATGTTGTTTATGCTCAAACAGCAGCATTACACACTAACTAAAGATAAAAAAGTGAAATCATATTCAACCACCCCTTTAAAAAAACAACAATATGGATTAAGAAAATGATAACTATCTGACGAGACATTTCAATATTAATGTTGTACTTTCTGAGCATACAAAAACCTCAAACAAAAATGTTTGCTGCTGTTAGAATGGCAAGGTTTAAATATTTGCATGTTTAAATATTATAATATCAGTGAATTAACAGAAGTGCTACAAAATTTCAGACTCTTGAATGAATTCATTAATGATACACTGGTAAATGTTTGAATGGTGACTCATTCCAGTCCATGAGCCGGCAATGTGTCTCATTAAAACGGATGGTTAGTCATGCATCATTTGTTTAGAATATCTTGCAGTGTGGTGTCAACAGAGTGAGGTACTCTGATGATGCTCAAGAGGTGTAGAGGACACTCTGTCTTACCTTTGTGCTCCACAGTTTTACAGTCCAGTCGAAAGAAGAAGTGACAAAGAGGTGTGAGAAATCGACAGGGCCCACAGCACTGTGACAACTGATGCCTGTCACTGGCCCCTGATGGCCCTCAAACATCTCACAGATGCCAGCTTTACTGTGGAGCAACACAAAGCGATGGTCAAAAACAAATAGAAGGAACCATTAAGGCCCTCTATACACCTGATGTAAGTCTAGTGCATGTATATGTACTTTACTGCTCAAAAGTTTGGGGTCAGTCAAAGAAATTTTACTTTTATTCAGCAAGTTTCAATAGGTAGTAAAGACATTTATAATGTTACGTAAGATTTATATTTCAAATAAATGCTGTTCTTTTCAACTCTCCATTCATCAAAGATTTTGAACTATTATATATTTTTTTCAGTATTATGTAAAAAACAT
The DNA here is from genome assembly GCF_964197995.2 of Scardinius erythrophthalmus. Classification (NCBI taxonomy): domain Eukaryota; kingdom Metazoa; phylum Chordata; class Actinopteri; order Cypriniformes; family Leuciscidae; genus Scardinius; species Scardinius erythrophthalmus. Next base: position 33,302 of record NW_028296242.1, read on the forward strand.
TAAATATTAACAATTGTTTTCAACATTAATTATAATAAGAAATGTTTCTTTAGCATCAAATCATCATATTAGAATGATTTCTGAAGGATCATGTGACACTGAAGACTGTAGTAATGATGCTTAAAATTCAGCTTTGATCACAGGAATAAATTACATATAAAGGTATATTAAATTGTATATTAAAATTGTTTTTACTGTTAAATGTACTGGTAAAATATTACCGACCCCAGACTTTTGTACATGCTTTTCCAAATGTTTTGATCGGAAAGCCAAGATTAGAACCCTTGTTTTGATTGACAGGTGAGTAGGCGGTCCTTTGCCGCTGTCTGGGACGAACATCACTACAAACATGATCAGAAAATGCGTCCACGTGTGTTTCCGACAACCTCTGAATTTGGTTTAAGTGATTGTTTATTTATATTTCATTTATCTCTGACCACTTATGACCGGATCACCCGAGGACGATAACTATAACAATAACGATAAAGATACAGTTCTAAAAATGTAAAAGAATAGCAGAGTCCACACCACAACTACAACGATAACGGCACAGAGAAACAACATGTTGGAATCACTTTCAGATCTATTTTTTCCAGCTGATGAATGAAAAAAACACTGACAGCCAATTAGAATCCAGCCTGCTTTAAAGAGCTCGAGCATTTAAAGCGACAGACGACATAACTGGAGTGTGTGCTTAGAATAAACAGAACGATATTGTGTGTTGGTGTGGACACTAATATAGTTATCATTCTAGTTATTGTTTAACTGGCCTTAAGGGTTATCATGGACAGTGTGTCAAATGCATGCGTGTGTGTGCCACTCACCTGCCGTGTCTGGACGCTGTATACACTGTCCCCTCCTCACTGCCAACTATATAATTATTGACGTCTCCAGTGGGAAAGGCCATCCCAGTCACAGCCACTGGCTTAGACTTGTTATAAACAAGCTCCATGCTCTCCTACAATTGAGCAAGCAGACTTGTATACAGGTGTGATGGATGCTGGTAGTGTCAGGTGTTGATCAGATGTGCCAGAACTGACCTGAGGCTGTGACAGCATATCCAGGCTCCAGGAACACATACGTCCATCTGTGGACACCGTGATCAGGTTGTTGGCGTTCTGGGTGCCGACCACATTGACGCAGTACACTGGGTGCTTTGAGAAGATACAGTATGTCACATACAAATTCGTATACAGTAGTAGTGGCCAAAAGTGATGTCTGCAGTGGATATTTGTTGACACAACAAGTATGATTAAACCATCAAAATATGAGGAAAATATTTCTTTTATTTTAAAATATTATAAATATGAGGGAAGAACAAAACACTAAACTTGGTTAAGGTATTTATCTGAGAAAATTGTTTGGCAACAAAGGCAAACTACAACTACAGTTTTATTTTTGGCCAAGAATTATGTTGCACAATTTGACATGTTTCATTGCATTCTGACAAAAAAAGCTATTGACTCCAAGTACAACTATGCAACATGCTTACAAAATCTGTAACAATTTAAACAAATATATTTGAATAAAGGGTGAAGAATACAACGGTATGGCCAGCAAACATGTTGCAAAATTAAAGCTATGAACTGAATGTGTACACAGACACAATACCTAGCCTGTGAACTAACATGGCTCGGGCATCTGCCCGTCTGCAAATACAGTTGATTGTGTGAATCCATTATGTCGTTATTGCCGTCAATTTGATTTTGTTTTTTGACCAACAATGGGCTCTTTCAGATGAGCCGGTGGAGTGGTGAGACGGCAGTCGGGACATAGGCTTTCATTATTGAGGGCACGGGAGTTTAAACCCTCAGCATGTATGGCATTCAGGGGCCGTGTGTGTGGCAGCTGAGCACAATAAGGGTCTATGGACGTCCCTTTTCTCTGCTACTAGGCTGTACTGTCTTTATTGCATGACAAGGAGTTAGATGGGGCTCATTGAGCCTGACTGTGCTGACAGACGGAGTCTAGCCCTGGGTAGACTTTTGCTCAGAGAGAAGACGAGGTCAGGAATATGTTGAGGGGTGATTGCTCCCAGTCCCAGCATTAAAGGGATAGTCCACCCTAAATGAAAATTGTGTCTTCATTTACTGACCCTCATGCTGTTCCAAACCAGTAAGATTTTCTATCTCCTGTGGAACTCAAAAGGAGATGTTTTTAAGAATATTCATGCCATACAGACTAAGATTTAAGTCGTTACTTAATGAAAATCTTGCTTGACAGTCGTGTACACCATTTACATTCAGTGTATGGAATAGAGCGGCTTGGGCATTCTGATATAATATCTCATTCCACAGAATATGACTCTTTCACAACACTTTGGTCTCCCCACTAGTATGCTATTTTAAAGGATCCTAATTTTTCTCCAACAATAGGTTAACTTGTATGCAAGATCAAAAAACACTATAATTTTCTCATAATATACATTGCACAACTCCTCATTTCTCAAAGAGCATGAAAATGGTTTGTTTGAAGATGCAGTCTCTCTAAGCCCCTCCTTTCTGAGAGCCTACTCTGCTCTGATTGGTCAGACGGCCCAGTCTGTTGTTATTGGTCGACCGCTTACAGCGCGTATTGTAAACAAAATGCCAATTACCATATCTGAACTTCAGCTCCGGAGGCTTCCTCAGTGCTTGATACTCAGTGATATGAACTAATAATGGCATCAGTTTTACCATATCAAATAGTCTATGTTCACAATGCAATTTTTTTTTGTATAGATGTTAACATTTTAATGTGGCCAATATCAGATTCCAGTGTGAACAGATCATGGTCCTGGACTGACCCACACGCGCAAAAGAACGATAAAAAGACGTCACGTAGCACGCTGTCATACTGAAGTAAACGTGGAGAATATTAAATTAAGTGATTATGTGTATATTTTAAGTGTGATCTGCCGCTGAAGCCAGTGAATTCATGCGTAGGCAATATAACCTCATGTTTCGCTTGTAAATAGAGCTGTCACTGTAATATTTATGAGCTCTGACACATCACTGTCATTCACTCACTACCTTGCGCAACTGTCTTGATAACTGCAGGTATGTAAAATCTTTGAGGTGACTCCCATGAGAACAGAATTGTGCCGAATGTTGCTCTAGAGTGACGTTAAAAGTCTCATGAATTCCGATATGACCGTTCAGACTGCGGTCGCATTGTAAAACATCTGACCTGTATCGGATTTAGCACCACAAATGGAAGTATCACAAATCGGAATTGAAAAGATCAGATGTGGTTTGTTAACACTGTCATGACAAAAACAGATCTGAGTCACATGTGAGCAAAAAAACACATTTGCCTGCAGTCTGAACGAAGCCTTCGAGTCGGAGTCCTCATGCTTTTAAAGTAAATTTGCTTTTGCAGCGCTGAAAACGATGTCTTCTTGATATGTCGACAACACGAACCAATCTCTTCCAGGCCTCAGCTACAACTACAGTGTTTGAGGGCGGGGCAAAGTAGACGTTTTTCACAGGCAGCCAATGAAGACCATAGGCTGGCATTATGCAAATTTGTTACATAGGTATGTAACTGGAATTGAGACTGTAATCGCTGACGACTCGTTTCGGCAGTTCAGAATCAATTTCAGGACAATAACTCCATTTTTTGAGCACTTTGATCTTTAAAACTTTGCAGACCTTTTACATTCACAAATTGCATGCTACATGAAAGGAAATATTGGAAAAAGCATGATGGGGGACTTTAAGTTTAAGAAGGATGATTGTATCTGTAGTGTTCTTACTGTATGCGCTGCAGCGGACAGGGGAGTCCTCTGAACCGGCGTTCTTCTGTGACTTCTGTTGTCCCAGAGAACAATCTGCCCTGAATATGTGCCACCCACCAAAAGGTTAGGATGAAACCGGGCAAAACCCACCGACACCACTGGAGACTGGAAAAGACCAGATAAGGCAAAATCTTTAGGACAAAAAGACAAAGGAAAGAGAGAATGATGAAGGTGAAGATGAAGGAAAGGTGGGCAGAGTACCAAACTATGCTAAGGATTGTGGGAACAGCAGTTTTATATTACAGCATCATAAACAGAGTGCACTAGAGCGAAAAGCGCTGGCTTTTGTTGTGACAGCCTTTCCCTCCATCTTCACTTTTATTGAGTTTTTGGTTCCTCTTCAGTGCCTGTCACATGAAACGTGCCCGAACGCTTACATATTTTCACACAAAATTCTCCGCAGCGGCCTTCACAATTATCTCAGGAGACCAATTACTGACAGCAAGGAGACAACGATATTTTGTTTTACTTGCAAAACTGCCCTTTTCGTGGTGATGTGACAGCAGCGGGCGGGACAGAAGTGTAAAAAAGCGTGTTTTCATTGCGCTCTCCAGTCGTCGGTAAAGCAAAGACTAGGACTGTCTCCCTTCATGCACCGCACCATCTGCGGCCTCGCCGTCATGCACACAGAGTTCATTTTAAAGTGACTGGAAAACAAACCAGAGAAAAAGAAAACACGCTTCTCTTTTCTTTCATTCGTTTCCCCCTCTAAAAAAATACAGCTTCTAAGAGGCTTCGGGAGCAGCTTCACATGTGAGGTGGTTTTTTAAAAGGACTCAAAATAAACTAAGCTGGAGGGGTAAAAATAAAGGCGAGTTGAGTTTATTTACACTCAGGACACGCAGGCAAATCTGGTTTAAAGTTTAAACGCATTAAGACAAAAGCGTTTGATGGTTGGACGGGAGATTATTTGACTGATTGTGTGATTGAATGCGGCCTGATGGAGAAACACTACACAAATACAGAGAACCGGTAATTTTCAGAAATGATTCCCTTCATTTACATACCAGAAATGAATGACGTTATGTTTCGTTAAATCAAGAAATCAAAATTTATACTTTTTTTATGGAATATCACATTTTTATTATAGATCATAGATACATGCACATCATTATTTTTTTTTAACATTCATGCCCTTCTTTAATCAAAATAACTTCCCCTCCCTCTTGCAGGGACATCTCTTCTCTTCTCTGATGATGTGTTTAGCGACACGAGGGCGGGGCGACCTGTCACTCACATGAGATTGACCAATAGCAAACCACAACAATCCAATCAATTCCCCATGGACAAAACCAAGTCCCGCCCTACATTTTTTCTTGTTCGAGAAGCCGTTTTACTTGGATAGACATCACAATAAGGAAGAAAAGACAATCGCAACTTCTGTTTCATGCCGACTGGATTTCACACACGAGTTCTTTAAAACAAATACTCCTGGAACTATTTTTCAGTGGTGTTTCAACACTGCTACTTAATCTACAGCGCAAAACATACAGAGTGCAATCAGTGATTAATGTAGCCAGATTGCCGAATGACTCTTGAGCAGTTTCTGAATACAGAATAGGAACTTTGAATACAGGAGTCAAAACCATAGAGCACAATCAGGGTATTCCAAATCCAAACGGTTCTCAAACAATTGACTCTTTTGAGCCAATTCTTTATAGTGAATCAAAACCATACAGCACACACCCAGGGTAAATCCAAACGATTCATGAACAAATGACTCTTTTGAGCTAGTTCTTTTTGGTGAATCAAAAATATAGAGTGACCAATGTAGTCGAGTCGATTCTTTTTAGTGAATCAAAACCATACAGCACAAGTGTATTCCAACTGATTCACAAACAAATTATAGTGAATGATTTGGTTCTTCATAGTGAATCAAACACATAGAGCTTACAACATATTCATGAGACTTAAATCAGTATAGACACTGACTGGTTGTTCATATTATAACATATGTACAGTAGTTTAAGATACTGTACACATTATGTCCTGTAATCAGTGGTATTTTATAAATGAAATGTTACCACATTTTTTTGTTTGTTTAGTATTATTTAATACAGTTAAAGCCAATATTTGGATTGCATTTATGCTGCCTCCAAAAAGACTATGAATAGTTGCGGAACAAATGACTTCAATCTAAAAAATGCTGAGTTGTTTCAACCCAACTTTCTGTCAGATATGGACAAACCCAGCCGTTGGGTTACATTTTTAACCCAACACTTGGGTTTGTCCATGTCTGACCCAAAGTTGGGTTTGAACAACCCGGGATTTTTCAGAGTGTAGTCTTTAAAAAGTCACCTTTTGCAAGAACTGATTTATATGTATTAGCTTCTAATTTATTATGATTCCCACCCCTAACTACAGTATTATGGTAGAAATAAAATAGAAAGCAGATAATTGCAAGTTACTACACCGGCTGCAATAATACAATCATAGGACATCAAAAGCCAACATTTCAGGTAATAAATTGATTAGTATCTTTTAAGAGGTTGAAAAGTTTCACTCAAGTCTTGATTAGTCTGATTGCCAGTACCGCTGGAAAAGGATCTCTGTTCGGTGATTAATGATCAGTCAGACCTGAATACTAACACAGAGACAGGGGAACATTGCTGCTTAAATACACGGCTATTTCAATCAGAGCCACAAGCCGACCTCTGAACCAAGTCTCTTTCTCTCTCTCCTATAGTCATGTGTCAGGGACACGCTCCCCAGACCAGCGCTTCATTACTGGGCTAATGAACATGAGCTGGGGTCACCACAACAAGAGGGTAATAACTCCACTATGAAGCCATTAATCAGAGACTTAATGAAGTATCGTAACCTGAAACTTCAGCTCAGGAGAGCAGTCCAGCCAACAGCCAATCACAGGCCTCTCCGCACACCACTGTTTTGATCAGACTCGTCTGCTGTGGTACGCTCTCATCCCTGTCCTGCAGCAACCTCTGACGACAGTCTCGATCCCTCCGCTTTCTGTTCCCAAACATGCTAATTCTATAGCAGAACAGATTCATTTTGATTGGATTAGCTGATTTGTATAAATGCATCTGTTCAATCGTTTACAAAACTCAACAACCAGTCCGACCTACTCCTGGCAGGGTTATTATTTCTAACTAAAACTAAAACTATTAAAAACATAGTAACACTTTAGTTTAGGGCTTATTAGCATGCATATTAATAGGATATTGGCTGTTTATTAGTACTTATAAAGCATATATAAATGCCTTATTCTGCATGACCTTATTCTACATCCCTTAGACCCTACCCAATACCTAAACTTAACTACCTTATTATTAATAAGCAATAATTTAGAGATTATTGATGCAAAAGTCGTATTTAGTAGTTAGTTGATACTGAGAATTGGACCCTAATCTAAAGTGTGACCAAAAACATTTCTGTTATTTGAAATAAAGCTGAAATTAAATAAAATATAAATATTAGTTGAAAAAAAAAATTGAAATGTTGCATTGGCAATAAACTGAAGTTGAAGCACTAAAATTATTAACTGTAAATAAACCAAAACGGAAATAAAAATAAAGTAAAAATATTTAGAATATGAAACCTAATAGAAATATTTTAAATAAACAAAAGAAAAACTAATAAAATGCTAAAAAGCACATAACAAAATTACAAAAAAATTAATCTTAAATTAACATGAAAACTAAAAATATAGAAATAAAATTCAAAACATTAATAAAACTATAATAAAACTAAAATAAAAACTAAAAATACACATGACTCATTGGCAATAATGGATATTTTTTTAATCCCAAAATAATTTAATTTAAAACAAATTTAAATTTCATTGGAAGTCATACAAAACAAACACTGAAATGTTAGTAAATTAAGCATGAGAAAATATATATAAAAAATATATCAAACAGTAAGGTCAATATAAATTATATAAAAAGAGATTAAGGCAAAAAATGGAGGCATACATAATGTATGACATTTTCTTGATGGCAAAATCATGTGTATAAAATCACAAACTTACATTCTGTAGGTCTTTTTTGAAAAGGTCAAAGAGGTCAAACCCCAAAAACCCAAAATAGTTTGGAATTTGAGCACTGGATGACAATGCCTTGCTATGGGGTAACGCTGTAGTCCTCGCTTCACTCCACAAAGTTCAATGCACTGGACAATGCTGACACGATGTGAACGAGCCTTTAATGATGAAAAACATGTCATAGGGCAATCTCAGTTTATAAAACATCAGATGTATTCTTCCCTCATTACTGTAACCACATAAATCCACAGAGACCTTTTGCTCCGTAACGAAGCGCAGAGAAATATGACAAGTATTTGAACTCTCTTTAAAGTCATAATCTAAACATGGCAAAGGCGCAAGACGCTGAGAGGAAACTGGATGAAAAGGCTGTATATTCACACCATATGGAGAGCGTAAGTTAAGATCCGTCTGTCTTCAACGCATGGATTCTGAAATCACCTCTTCAGTTTTACTGGAAGCCCACAAACACTATTCGAGCGCTGTGCTCCACATGCAAGCTTTTGCTACTGGAATTAGCTCACTTTGCCCTGTGATCTTTTCAGTTCTGTAGTGGAATTGCAATGCCAATTTCAGGTTTTAGTTTGTTCAAGGGAAGTTGGGATACATCTTCGTCTACATTACACTGAACAAAAAGTATAGTGGCAGAATTATTAAGTGAAAAGAATACGAATTATCATTTAATGTGCCAAATTTACTTCGTACTCAAGTTAATTCAAAGTATACAATAGTACCATGACCAATAAAATCATGGTAACGACTTAATACAGTCAATATTAGGAAGTTTCCTGATTGTTGTCCCCACCAAATTTCACTATTTCATCCATTTCGTCAATGCAGTCATTTCACCGACTGATTTAATTGAGAATATTTCACATTACAAGCTTAGCTTGACATCTAACAACCCAAAGCTCTGATGGAAGTCGTAAAATGCAAGTGAAAACACACAATCCCACAACACCTTCCTGGTTTCACTGGGACTAAGTGCTTCGGACATAATAATATCAATGGGAATGGTTCAGTATGGGATAATCCACAAGACTAACCTTGGCATGAGGAACACTCCCTCCTTTGTTGCCCCCTTTTTTTGCGGGCCGAAAGGGAAAAGAGGAGGAAAAAAAAGTCGGAGCCATTTGTCAGGGAGCAGATGACTGTGTAACAGACAGTACATTCACTGCCGCCTCCTCCTGAAGCACCACAATCATGTGGTTCTCAGCAAAGCTTATCAGCTCCAGATGCACTCCTCTGTCTTCCACCAGCATCCTTCGCTCCCTACCTCTTTTTTTTCCCAAACTGCACCCCACGGATTTTGTCACTCTGCGGTTACTGGCACAGGCCTTGTAATACCATATCTCCGTTTCAGAGAACAATGGAGGAGAAGCCAGTGAATGCGAGTAGTTTGATCTCTCTCTTTTACCTCGGACAAGAGGAAAGAACGGCCGTGTCCCGTCAATATGAATGAACGGTATTCTTAGCATAGTCAAAAATGGATGAAATGCAATTCTATACTTTATACTTTCATTTGATTTGGTAGTGCACTTATTTGTTATGGAGTTGCATGTGCTCATAAAGCTGAGTGTAGAAAGGCTTCAAAACAGCTTTTGAGACAGGAAGAGCAGAGACCTCCAGTCCACTATGGTTTTACTGCCATTTGTGAATTTGTTCCTCCTCAAAGTTCTAATCTAAAACATCAACTTTTCAATTCAGTCAACAAGCTCTCATATTCAGCTTGCTCCACATAACTTACATAATTCCACTTTTGACTGCATACACTTAAAGGGATATTTCACCAAAATACCCTCAAGTTTTTCCAAACCTGTTTGAGTTTCTTTCTTTTGTTGAACGGAAAAGAAGAATATTGAAGAATGTTGGTAACCTGACAGTCCATTGACTTCCATAGTAGGAAAAAAAAAATACTATGGAAGTCAATGGCTACCGTCAATTGTCTGGTTACCAACATTCTTCAAAATATCTCCTTTCCTGTTCAACAGAAGAAAGACACTCATGCAGGTTTTGAACAACATGAGGGTGAGTAAATGACAGAATGTACATTTTTGGGTGAACTTTCCCATTAATTTCTAAATAAATCCTATGGACCTTCACTTTTGGCCTACAGTTAGTGCTACTACATCATTTAAAAATGGTCTAGTCAGTGGATTGCTTAAACGACTTTATATTTAGATAGTTATAGTATATAGTTATCGACCTTGGTGTGAACGGGCCTTGAGATGTTCATTTGAAAAGTCTCTATATTCTCTATATCAGTGCGCACTGTTTCTGAACTCTTTCTGAAAGTTGCATTAGTAGTGTGTAGAAAGTAGCGGTTATGGTAAGGGGCGTCACATTTCCGAAACACACGGTTGATCAATCACAACACACTGATCCAGCCGACCAATCAGAGCACATTGTGCTTTTCAGAAGGAGGGGCTTCATAGAGACAGGAACTAAACAGAGCGATACTGACAGACTGGGAAGAGAGGAGCTGCAACAATGTCAAAAATAATGTTTTTGAACATTCCAGTGTGAAAACCTATTCTAGTAGGGAGCGAAAACAAAATCAAGACTTTGAAAAATGGCGTAATAGGTCCTCTTTAAAAGAGATTAAAGATGCAACTTTTCTGTGCACTTTTTACCATGCAAACGTTAACAGCTTATGTACAGTATTCTAATTATAGCACTTATAAAAGCACCTGAAAAAACTAAAAAAGTAGAAAACAATTCCAAATAAACTAGCCAACCATCATGACCCATCCCCCTATCTACATTAGTGCTTATTTGTGGATGCAAGAGCCGGCAGTAAAACCATAGTGGACTGGAGGTCTCTGCTCTTCCTGTCTCAAAAGCTGTGAGTGGTTTTGAAGCCTTTCTACACTCAGCTTTATGAGCACATGCAACTCCATCCACCAGCATTATGCAGAGCGGGCATCTCTCCAAGCTCCTGCGAACACATCTTCCTCTGTGCCAGCGAGCCTCAGGCATCCAACAGGGGTTCACACAGAGTCATCCTGGGTAAAATATATAAACGATATCAATAAAATACAGGCGATGCAGATGAGGGCTGACAGTATCGGTGAGCAGTTTTTGGGGTGTGCCCTTGATGTGGCGACAGGCAGCCCACTTGAGAAGGTCATGTGATGTTACTGGCGAGCCGGACCTGCTGTGATGATGGGCCCGAAAGAACAGCAGAGACGAGGGAGCCAAGATCACGCCACACAGAGCCCAAAACAAACCAAAACCACCACGGAAATATTCCACAACTGTCTGAACAGGAGTGGCCTTTTGTAGCCATCCAAAGCCAGAGAAACTGTGAAATGAAGGAGGAGAGGATAAAGACAAACAGAAGCTGCTTTTCAAAACCTAGTGTGCTGTCTTCGTACGCCGTTTTTTTAAAAGCGTTTTCCAGATGTGAAGTTTTAAAATGTACGCTACCATTCAAAAGTTTGGGGTCAGGATGATAAAAAAAGAAAATAAATTAATACTTTTTTATTTAGCAAGGATGCATTAAATTGATCAAAAGTGACATTTGCAATATTACAAAATATTATATTTCAAATAAATGCTCTTCTTTTGAACTTTCGGTTTATCAAAGAATTCTGAAAAAAAAATGGTTTCCACAAAAATATGAAGCAGTACAACTGTTTTCAACATTGATAATAATCATAAATGTTTCTTGAGCAGCAAATCAGCATATTAGAATGATTTCGGAAGGATCATGTGACACTGAAGACTTGAATAATACAAAATTCAGCTTTGAAATTACAGGGAAAAAATCCATTTAAAAAATATTTTAATAGAAAACAGTTACTTTAAATTATAATAATATTTCAATTTTGGTGAGAAACTTCTTTTTCTAAGATTTGGTGAAAATCTTTGAACGGTAGTGTATATGTAACTCGAGTATGCAACCTACTAATATACCCCATTCAATCCATATTCAAAGACTGCATTGTACGTGTCCATTGTGGAGATGGCAATCCCAGAATGCACTGATGAGCACAGTGAAAAAATATATCCAAAATGGTAGAGAAAGCAGGAGAGATGCTACTCTAAAAATACAAATCTACGGTATTTCAACTAATATCTGCATGTACTGTCTTTTTATGCTTATTAACTAATCACTTTGTTTGCTAAAGGCAAACTCCATTAAAATCAAGGTAACACTTTATTTTTATGGTCCACTTGAGACATCAATTACATCAATAACACTTATTAGAGTGTTAGTAGAGTGTCTGCTTAATATCTGCTAACACTTTATTTTTTTCTCCCTAACAGACACTTAAGTGACTTTGCAAGTACGTGTCAACTTATTCTACTAACCATAACACCTAACCCTAGCCTAACAGTCTACTAATACTCTGAGATTTAGTTGACATGTACTGTAGTTGTAAAGTTACTTATAGTTAGTAAAACCAAACATCGAAATAAAGTGTAACCAAAATCAATTGCCTCCCATGTATGTGATGTGTGGAGGTACCGCCAATGTAGTATGTCCACTTATGAGAACCTGTGAGGATTAGGATGCTGCCTAAGTAGGCAACGAGGCAGCTCACTGGGTTTTTGAACAGAGCTAGAGTGTGAGAAGAAGTATAAGGAGAGAGAGAGAGAGATGGAGCGAGAGATGTGGCAAAAAGAGGTAAAGTTGGAACAGCAAAAAGAGAAACTGAGGGAAAAGTGGGAGCCGGCGGTGCTGGAGGGGGGGTTTCTGAAGTATCCAGCACATGAAAGTTGCGGCTGTGGGTAAATCTGGAAAAACGACTGCAAAACTGCTGAACTCCGCCGTACGGCCTGCCAAGAGTGAGGGAAGCCGCAAAGGGAGAATAGGAGGGGAGAAGAAGAGAGGAGAGGAGCGTGTGGGGGATGAGTATATGGCTCTTGCATGCGTGTTCCTCAGAGGGAATAAGATCAGTGTGGTTTGGAAAGGTTAAGCAGCAGAACATGCTCGCACATTAAGAGCCATCAGATTCCCGGTCTAGTGAGAGGGGAGCACCGCCGTTTAGAACAGAGCCCAGAGCGAAAAACAATATCTCGGCAAATTGGCCCAACATCTTTCATCCTCAGCCAACGGCAAAATGTTTGGAGATCCTGTGCTTCTCTCTCCTCATGATGAAAAAGGGATGCTTGAACCTCAGGACACACTGAAGGAAAGCTGTGAAATGCCATTGCGTGTTATTCATCTTGTTTTTATATATGCTTTCTATACGTCCCATCTTTTCTGTAACCACTGAGCCCAAAGTGAGTCTTGATTCATGTGACACCACAATCAAATACACAAGAGCACTTTTTACAACTACAATACATTTTAGTGTCTTTTTTATTTGCTAAAATAGAAATACATTTTTTTCTAGAAACCTTCTCTTATGATTCCCAACAGGAATTTTACAAAGCATTTCTAAATCAGTGGCCAAAAACCTTACAGTCTGTAAGACACTGATGCCCTCAGCATGATCAGTGTTGGGTGTAGTTAATTACTAATTAATCTAATTACTGTAACCTTGAAAAAGTAAGGGATAACTCTAATTTTTCTGTAATTTAATAACAGTTACTTTTGATGTAATTGCATTAAATACTGTATAGACTATAGAACAATTCTGTATAAAAACAATAGAGGATTAAAATGTATGTTTGTAATGTAAATGTCTCCCTTTACACACTTTGGTCAGTTCGGGAATAATTTATGCAATTTTAAATTGTTTATTTGAAAGAATCAGAAATGCAGATTTGTGTCTGTCCTTGTATTGTTCAACTATTCGAGGTTGATATGGGATTGAGAACGTAATTAGTAATGCAAGTAATGCAATACTTTTAAGAAAAAGTAATTAGTACAGTAATCTAATTACACTGTTGAATATGTAATTAGTGGCTAGTAATAAATGACCTTTTAAGAGTAATTTACCCAGCATAGTATGGAAGCTTGTTTCTGCCACTGAATAATAAATAAATAATAATAATTGCGACTTTTTATCTCACAATTCTGACTTTTTTTCTCAGAATTAAGAGATATGAAGTCAGAATTGTGACTTTTTTCCCCAGAATTGCGAGATATGAAGTCAGAATTGTGAGAAATAAAGTCACAATTCTGACAAATAAAGTCGCAATTGCGGGATATAAAGTCACAATTCTGAGAAATAAAGTCGCAATTGCGTGTTATAAAGTCAGAATTGCGTGATATAAAGTCGCAATTGCGAGAAAAAAAACTTTACACGCAAATTCTGACTTTATATCTCGCAATTCTGACTTTATAACACGCAACTGCGACTTTATTTCACGCAATTGCGACTTTATTTTACGCAATTCTGACTTTATATCTCGCAATTCTGACTTTATAACACGCAATTGCGACTTTATTTCACGCAATTCTGACTTTATATCTCGCAATTCTGAGAAATAAAGTCAGAATTGCGAGATGTGAACTCGCAATTGTGAGATAAAAAGTCGCAATTATCTTTTAAAATGTTTTATTCTGTGGCGGAAACAAGCTTCCATAGCATAGTTTTCAATTATAAAGTCAAATGGGAATTTTTTTTTAAATGGCTATTTTATTTTATATATAAATATGAAAAGTCTGGTGTTTATGAACGTGTTAATATGGCACGTCTGAGCATGCTTGTGTTGTAAGTGTGTGAGTAAACGAGCATGTGTGTGTGAGAGGTGCTGGGCATTGGAAAAGCGGCGCATGCACGAGCAGTCCATGTGGGTGGGCAAACATATGCGGCTGTTAGGATTAGGAAGTGGTAAGCCACATCTTTTTATTACAGAAATGTCTCTCTAATATCTCTCCCTCGCACCAGGCTGTCGCCTCCCAGACTTGCTTACTTGGTCGTCTCCCTGAAAAGACTCCCAACCCAGAGTCTTTTATAATTAGCGTCAAAACCGACACCAGATATGTTTTACACACAAACCTCAGGATTTTTTTGGCCTGACCCAAGCGGACACACACCGTAATAAGGTGCTCTGTTCCGCTGCGGTACTCCAAGGCCAGCATGCACCTTTAATTAAATATCACCTTACACTCATTTAAATCAATGTCGTCATCTGAAGTGGTACGCTCCATTAGACCTCCCTTTTATTGAAGCTACCACTTCCTTTATCATGGCTTTCCAATTAGGTCGTTTTGGTATACATTTATTGTGAAGTGCTTAGAATACCATGAGTATATACTAGTGAGCTGCTTACTGCACAGTATGCACTACCTGGTGCCTACAATATTTTTTAAATAGTATGCAATATATAGCAATATATGCAATATGTAATGATAATTAATGATGATTAATATATATTTTAACTCAGTGAAAAATTTAAATATCTAAAATAAATGATTGTTTTCCATTTTAATCTAAATTTATGTAAAATGTCTTAACTTTGTGTAGCACAAGTAAAAAAGAAAAGATTAAAAGGTGTTATTAATATCTCTGTTCACTTGATATACTACGTGAATCAAGTCAAAGTGCATGTATTGCACATTCTGAAAATGCAAGAGGTCATTTCAAGGGGTCTAGTTGTTTGTTTAAGTATAAATAGTAGTAAGTATGATGTTCTGTGGGGTCTGTAATTCTGTCATTTACTCACCCTCGTGTTTCCAAACCTATATGATATTTTTGTCTGAGAAACATTAACAAGATATTTTTTAGAAATTAGCTTTTTTTGTATATACAATAGAAGTCAATGGTCACCAAAACTGTTTGGTGTCCAACATTCTTCCAAATATGTTCCTTTGAGATGAGTTGAGAAAGTCACACTGATTTGGAACAACATGACGGCGAGTAAATGATCACAGAATTTTCATTTTTGGGCGAACTATCCCTTTAACACTCTCTGACACTCCTTTAATGACGTGTGACGTGATTTTTGGAGGGTAAGAGTGTAAAGTCGTGCTGTGTTAAGGGTTTTCACCTGGCAGTGGTAGATGTACTCTGGTGTGGTCTTCTTGAATTTCATATTCCACACCAAAGCCACACCGTCTGGCTCATGAGGAGCGTCTTCATTGTTGTTGTAGGAGGCGACCAAGAGCTCAGGGTACTGGAAATATGGAAAGATGAAGAGAAGATAGTGAGGGCAGGAGAAAGATGTGAGAGAGAAAGAACAGAGAAGAGGATGAGAGTGATAAAGCTGACTGAGAGACAGAGCGAGGGAAGATTCCCCCTTTTAAATGAACAGGTGTTGACACAGAGGGAGAGGTCAGAGAGGGAGGTCAGTCTACCTGAGGGGACCAGTCCAGACAGGTGATGACCCGATGCTTTGACCAGTGCTCATCATAGAACAGACGATTGAGAGAGAGACTGGAGCCGCCCTGTAGATCTCTGAGAGGGGGAGAAACTGATAACATGAGCTCTGGACTTTTAATACACACTTAACCATATACGATAGTAATTAAAGCATATCATAACAGACACACACACATATATATATATATATATGAAGACTTCAGATGCAAAAGCCTCTAAGTGCCATCTGAAATTTTCTTCTAAAATTAGCATTTTTTTTTCAAGCTTGCATGTTTAAGTTCAGTAATTTTACTTTAATTACAATGAATGGGTCATTTTCATTGCCATTAAAGTGAAATAACTGAACATACACATACAAGCTTGATAAAAATGATCATTCTAGAAGAAAATTTCAAATGGCATCTGAATATATATATATATATATATATATATATATATATATATATATATATATATATATATATTAATTAAAGCAAATAAAAAATGATATACATTACCGTTCAAAAGTTTGGGGTCGGTAAGTAAGATTTTTTATGTTTTTGAAATAAGTCTCTTATACTCACTAAGGCTGCATTTTTAGGAACAAAAATAAAGTAAAAACAGTAATATTGTGAAATATTATAACAATTATATATATATATTTTTATTTGTATTTGCTTTACTATTATATATGGTGTGTAAGTGTATATAGAGTATATATATGTATATGTATGTGTGTATCAAAATACTTTAAAATGATTAAAAACATAAGAAAATATATTATTGTATTATTTATTTATATAAAAAATTACATAAATGTAAAATAAGAAAAAATGGTCAAAAATATCAGTGTGTTTTGCATTACCCATACAGAAGAAAGCTTGTTAATAGATGACATCATTATGCAAGAATTTATTTGAAGAACAATGTAGACACACACACACACACACACACACACACACACACACACACACACACACACACACACACACACACACACACACACACACTATAAATACTACAGACTAGCACTAACCCTACCTATTTTTGCTATATTTATCTCACTGAGTTCAGCAAAACAAAAGAAGTTGAAAATACTCTAGAAATGTGATCATTTCAATAGGCTTTTATGACAGAACATAAAACATAAAGCAACCTACACATCCATTGCATTAAAAAAAAATGTATTGTGTAAACATTAAATTTGCACATTATACAAATCTGAATGCATCCAGATAATTGAAGCAGTTAATGGTTTTGGAATGGTTTGTCATTGTTGTTAACCATCTCACATAAATTAAATGTTTAACAATCAAGTTTGTTTTAATTCAACCATTAGTAATGCAATCATTTATAATTTATGATTGTTGTTAAATGGAATGTTTAATGCAACAATAAAATAAATGTAAAAAATACATAATTAATATAATAAAATATAATATAATATAAAATATAATGTTTATAAAAAAAGAAACAAATGATAGATCAAATACCCAGAAATCATGTTTTTGTGTCACGCAGCACATTCTCACCCCTCTTTATCCTCCAGGTCTCGTCCGCTGTAGTCGAAGAAGATGTTGGAGTCCTCAGCTAAAGCTCTCTCCATCACACGAATACTGCGGTCGAAGAAGATGAGGAACTCCTCCGAGTGCAGAACCTGCTGTTTCTCTTCCTCCGTCAGCTCCCGCGGGTGGCCTGATACACACGCCAGACAAAACACAACAAAAACTAAGATGTAAACACAGCTGCACAGTAAATAAACACAGAACAGGCCGTACGTTTTAATACACAAACACACAAAAGCACATGTCACGACCGCAGCGATGGCCTACGTGTTTACACCTACTACTTACATACAATAACACTAACAAACGGATCTAACCACAGACAAAATCATGGCCGTACAGCATAACGATGAGCAGAAACTGTACAAACTGGACCTAAACAAACCGCCCGCATTCTTCTTCCTGACTCCCAACGAGCTTTGAAGGTAGTTAAGCCAATTAGAAGGGAGATATGGGCGTAAAAAACAACAAACAAACAACTAAATGAATAAGC